>NC_053424.1:77617420-77719343 GCF_007990345.1 Gossypium hirsutum | reverse complement strand
ATCTGAGTTACGAACTCAAAATCAAGATCTGTAAATTTCCCGATCTAGACTCATATATCTATTTACTAATTTTTTCTAGAATTTTTTATTCAGCCAATTAGTACAGTTTCTTAATTAAAGTATTCCCTATTTCAGGGTTCGACTGCTCTAACCTCTGTGTATTACGCATCCGATATATCTCTATACCAAATTCAATGACTATGAGGTTTGTTTCTATTAAACTAGACTCAATAAGGAATCTGTACATATAAATAACAACTTATAATTATTTTATTAAAATTTATTATAAATTTTTAAAGTCAGAACAGGGGATCCAAAAATCACTCTGGCCCTGTTTTGTAAAAGTTTAAATATCTCATAAAATATAATTTATATTCCTGTTTTGTTCAATTCATATGAAACTAGACTCATTAAGCTTCAATTTCATAACTTACTCATCATTTAGTTCTATTTATACTATTTTTAGTGATTTTTTCAATTCATGTCATTGCTGTAGCAATATTCTGTTTTAGGCAAGTTTCATCTTTCCATGAATTTTTATGAACTAGATACCTGTTAAACTTCCATGATATCAAACATGATCTAATAGCCATCACCATGACTTATCAATATCAAACATTTTCTCAACAACATGGCCATATCATAAATTATTTACACAAATAGGTATATTGCTATACATGCCATACTTAAGTAGTTGTACAAGCCATTTACCAGATAAAAGTCCTTTGGATAGTGTGATCGAACTTTCGACCTGTCCCAATTCCTGAGCTGGCTTGTTCAAAACTACAGTGAATGAAAAGGAAGGAGTAAGCATAAATGCTTAGTAAGTTCATATGTAAATAACAAGTAACATAACAATACAAATATACCAAACAACTTTAGCATGGTATCACCAAAACATATATCACATTTCTAAACATCATTCATCATCTTACCACCTTATCGTTGTTGTATCTATTTTCAACTCGAGGGTTAAGAACATACCTCTCCAAAGTGTCCATTTCACAACACCTACCAAAATGTTGCTTGCATCTTAAGTGTTCTTCCATTTCACTAGAAATTTCACCCGTTGAACACATCGGAATACAACTCGGATACACGGATAATTTGCGCATAAGTGCCTCATATGTAAGCAAGAAATCATGTAACCCGCCCCTAAGTGAACTCAGACTCAACTCAACGAGCTCGGGCGTTCGCATCCATAAGTAAACTCGGACTCAACTCAACGAGTTCGGATGCCTAGTTACATTTCACGAACTCGGACTCAACTCAACGAGTTCGGACATTCGCATCCATAAGTGAACTCGGACTCAACTCAACGAGTTCGGATGCTCAACCATCCTAGTGACATTTCACTTGTATCCTAATCTATTCCAAAGGTTCAAACGGGCTTTTTCCCTCGATCTCACATTTGCCGTCTTCCATGGAATATCGGAACCGATACTCGGTAGCAATTCATATTTATCAAGTAGTAACATAATTTGCATATTACTCAACATTAACCACAAAGCATAATATTTCACGATTAAAAATCAGCATATCATATAATTAACATTAATAACTTAAAAATAACATTTATGCTACATTATTTACACATGAACTTACCTTAGTACCAAAATATAAAGATTTTGCAATTTAGTCCACAATCTTTTCTTTTCCTCGATCATGACTTGAATCTCATTTTTCTTGATCTATAATACCAAATTAATCTTATTTAATACATACATTTATCAAAACAGCATTTAATACGAACTTTAAAATTACACTTTTGCCCCTAAACTTTTGCATAATTACACTTTTGCCCCTAGGCTCGGGAATTAAACTTTATTCCTTATTCTTATGTTTTGTAACATGCTGATCACTTTTCCCTTCTATGGCAACATCAAATTCTCTCTCTAACATATACTTGTGACTATTAGGTATTTTTGCCGATTAAGCCCTTTTACTCGTTTTCACTAAAAACCGAGTAGCACAAGTTGTCTAACATAATTTAAAACCCCATATTATATCATAAAACATCAAAATACACAAATTTCACCTATGGATATTTTTCCAAATATAAACCCTAGGTTGAATTATTGCTAGCATAAGCTTAATCGAGCTACCAGGATTCCAAAAACGTAAAAAACATTAAAAACGGGGCTTGGAATCACTTACTATGGAGCTTGGAAGCTTGAAACAAACCCTAGTTATGGAGAAGCCTTGAAATTTCGGCCTAATGAAGAAGATGGACAAAATTGGCTTTTAATTTTATTTTTAATTCATTTTAATAACTAAATGACCAAAATACCCTTACTACTAAACTTTCCAAAAATTCCTTCCATGTCCTAATTTTGTCCATGAACTTAAAATTGGTCAAATTGCTATTTAAGACCTCCTCATTAATATTCCAAAACAATTTCATACTAAAAACTTCTAGAATGCAAGTTTTGCAACTTATTCGATTTAGTCCCTACTTTCAATTTAAGCACTTTAGGCATAGAATTTCATCACGAAATTTTCACACAATCATGCAATCATATCATAAACATCAAAATCATTGTAAAATAATTATTTCTATCTCGGATTTGTGGTCACAAAACCACTATTCTGATTAAGCCCTAATTCAGGATATTACAACTCTCCCCCTTTTAAGGATTTTCGTCCTCGAAAATCTTACCGGTAACAGGTGTGGGTATTGGTTTCTCATAGTTTCTTCAGGTTCCCATGTAGTCTCTTCTACCCCATGCTTTTGCCACAACACTTTTACAAGTGCAACACTTTTATTTCTTAGTTGTTTAACTTCTCGAGCTAAATCTTAATCGGTTCTTCTTCATAAGTCATATCCGGTCGCAGTTCAATTTCTGTTGGTTAAATTATATGTGAAGGATCCGAACAATACCGACGTAACATAGATACGTGAAACATATCATGAATCTTCTCTAATTCGGGTGGTAACGCTAGTTGATATGCTACCGGTCCAACTTTTTCAATTATTTCATACGGTCCAATAAAACGCGGACTTAACTTGCCGTTTCGTCCAAATCTAAGGACTTTCTTCCATGGAGACACTTTCAAAATACCTTATCACCAACTTGAAACTCCATTTCCTTTCGTTTCAAATCCGCATAAGATTTCTGTCTATCTGAAGCAGCTTTCAAACAATCTCGAATCACTTTCACCTTTTCTTCGGTTTCTTTTATTAAATCAACTCCATAAATCTGATTTTCCTTGAGTTCAGTCCAATACAATGGCGTCCGACATTTACGACCATATAATGCTTCATAAGGTGCCATCTTCAAACTTGTCTGATAACTATTATTATAAGCAAATTCTACCAACGGTAAATACTTTTCCCAACTACCTTGAAATTCCAATACACAACATCTGAGCATGTCTTCAAGAATCTGAATTGCTCTCTCTGATTGTCCATCAGTTTGTGGATGAAAGGCAGTGCTGAAATTTAACTTTGTACCTAATGCTTCTTGCAACTTTTGCCAAAACCGTGAGGTAAACCTCGGATCTCTATCTGAAATGATTGACAAAGGTATTCCATGAAGTCTAACAATCTCTCGGATATACAATTCAGCCAACTTATTAAGAGAATAATCTGTACGTACCGGAATAAAATGAGCCGATTTAGTCAGTCTGTCAACTATTGCCCAGATGACATTTTTCTTCCCTGGAGTTAACGGCAACCCTGATATAAAATCCATAGTAATCCGATCCCATTTCCATTCAGGAACCATAATAGGCTGGAGTAATCCCGAAGGTACTTGGTGTTCAGCTTTCACTTGTTGGTAAACTAAGCACTTTGATACAAACTCAGAAATATCTCTTTTCATTCCACTCCACCAGTACATTTTCTTCAAGTCATTATACATCTTCGTACTGCCCGGATGAACCGCTAAACAACCATTATGTGCTTCATGCAAAATCTTTTGAATCAACTCATCATTTTTCGGTACAGAAATCCGATTTTTAACATCAAACAACCATCAGAACCGATTCTAAAATCTGATCCCGTATCAGCTTCACACTATTTTCTTTTGGCTAGCAAATCTTGATCATTTTTTTTTAGCTTCAGAAATCTCTTGTAAAAACATCGGTCTTGCTCTTAACTCTGCTAGAATCGAACCATCATCTGAAATTTTCAACTGAGTTTTCATAACTCTCAAAGCAAACAACAACTTTCTGCTTAAAGCATCGGCAACCACATTCGCTTTTCCTGGATGATAATCGATAACAAGCTCGTAATCTTTCAATAACTCCAACCATCTTCGCTGTCTCAAATTCAAGTCTTTTTGTGACATCAAGTATTTAAGACTTTTGTGATCGGTATATACTCGGCACTTTTCACCATACAAATAATGTCGCCAAATCTTCAAAGCAAATACCACCGCAGCCAATTCCAAATCGTGAGTAGGATAATTCTTCTCATGAGGTTTTCACTGTCTCGAAGCATAAGCCACCACTTTTCCTTCTTGCATGAGTACACACCCCAAACCATTTAGAGAAGCATCACTATACACCACAAATTCTTTACCTGATTCGGGTTGTATCAACACTGGTGCTCCAGTTAATAACTTTTTCAATTCTTCGAATCTCTGTTGACATTCTTCCGTCCATTCAAATTTAACATCCTTTCGGAGTAGTCTAGTCATAGGAGCAGCAATTATAGAAATCCATTTACGAACCGCCGATAATACCCAGCTAGCCCCAAGAAACTTCTAACTTCAGTTACGTTTTTCGGTGGTTTCCAATCAACAATGGCTGAAATTTTACTAGGATCAACCCGTATACCATCACCTGAAACAATATGACCCAAAAATCCAACTTCCCGGAGCCAAAATTCACTTTTACTAAACTTAGCATACAGCTGCTTATCTCTCAAAGTTTGCAAAACTATCCTCAAATGCTCAGCATGCTCTGTCTCATCTTTTGAATAAATTAAAATATCATCTATAAACACCATAACAAATCTGTCCAAGTATGGCTGAAATATGCGATTCATTAAATCCATAAACACAGCAGGAGCATTTGTCAACCCGAATGGCATAACTAAAAATTCATAATGACCGTACCTTGTTCTAAAAGCAGTTTTAGGCACATCTGACTCTTGTACTCGCAGCTGATAATACCCAGATCTCAAGTCAATCTTTGAAAACCATGTCCCTCCTTTTAGCTGATCAAACAAATCATCAATTCTCGGCAACGGATACTTGTTTTTGATTGTCACCTTGTTTAACTGCCGATAATCAACACATAATCTCATAGAACCATCCTTCTTTTTCACAAATAACACGGGAGCACCCCAAGGTGA
The DNA here is from genome assembly GCF_007990345.1 of Gossypium hirsutum. Lineage (NCBI taxonomy): Eukaryota > Viridiplantae > Streptophyta > Magnoliopsida > Malvales > Malvaceae > Gossypium > Gossypium hirsutum. The sequence goes on along the minus strand of NC_053424.1, from coordinate 77,714,041 downwards.
AAAACTCGGTCTCACAAAGCCTTTATCAGTCAACTCTTGCAACTGCGACTTTAATTCTTTCAACTCTGTTAGTGCCACTCTAGACGGAGCAATCAAGATTGGAGCTGTTCCCGGTATTAAATCAATACCAAATTTACTTCCCTGACTGGAGGCAAACCCGGCAATTCTTCTGGAAATACGTCCGCAAATTCACACACAACTGGCAATGATTCAACTTTCTTTTCAACTTCTGTTGTATTAATTACATACGCCAAATAAGCTTCATAACCCTTTCTCAAATATCTCTGAGCTGACATTGAAGAAATCATACTAGATAATGCCTCTGATTTGTCTGGCTCAACCCGCAGAATTTCACCACTTTCACACTTTAATTCTATAACCTTTTCTTTGCAATTTATTATAGCATCATGCAATGTCAACCAATCCATACCCAAAATAACATCAAATTCATCAAACGGCAACAACATCAAGTCAGCCGGAATGTAATGACCCCGAATCATTAAAGGGCATTTCTTGCTTACTTTATCAACTATCACGCATTTGCCTAATGGGTTCGACACTCTAATCATAAATTCTATGTTCTCAACAGGTATATTCATACTAGACACCAGTTTAATGCATACGTATGAATGACTAGAACCAGGATCAATCAAAGCAATAACATTAATATCAGAAAGAGAAAATGTACCGGTAATCACATCGGGTGAGGAAGCATCTTCACGCGCTTTAATAGCATAAGTTCTAGCCGGAGCTCTTCCCTCAGATCTAACTGCTGCATCTCTGGCTACATTCTTACTGCTTGTTTCACTTCCAGCTTTTCTTGGATACCTTTCCCTCGAGTTTGCACACTAGCTTTTACACTCTGAAATTTTTCTTTCTCAGCTCTCTCTGGGCAGTCTCTAATAAAATGATCCGGAGAACCACATCGAAAACATTCATTTGCTCTGCACGGACCAAAATGATTTCAACCACACCGCTGGCACTCGGGTTTAACAAATCTCGAGTTCCCTACACTGGCTGCAGAAGTATTCTGAGATTTAGGACCCACATTCTGCTTCTTAAAATTTCCATATGATTGCCCAGCTGAAACTTGGGAACGAGGATTCATATTTCTTGACTTTCCGGGTTGCTGTGAAGGTGCCTTACTCATTGGTCTTTTCTTCCAATTTCGTGTCTCAGCCTCTACCTTCCTCTTCTCTTTAAGTAGTTCTTCAGCCTTACAAGCTCGATCAACTAGGACTACCATTTCTTTCAGTTCAAGGATCCTGACAAATACTTTAATGTCTTCGTTGAGCCCGTCTTCAAATCGTCGGCACATCTTGGCTTCTGTAGGAACATATTCCCTGGCATACTTACTCAATCAAACAAAGTCTCTTTCATATTCTGAGACTGTCATATTACCTTGCTTCAGCTAAAGAAACTCTTTACATTTTTGATCAATAAATCTTTCACTAATATATTTCTTCCGAAACTCTTCTTGAATGAATTCCCAGGTTACCCTCTCTTTCGGTACCACCGAAATCAAAGTCTTCCACCAATTATAGGCTGAATCTCTCACCAAAGATGTAGCACATTTCAAACATTTTTCAGGTGTACAAGATAATTCATCAAATACCCGGATAGAATTTTCAAGCCAGAACTCTGCTTTCTCTGCATCATCATCAATATTTGCTCTAAATTCTTCAGCCCCTTGTTTACGAATTCTATCAATGGGGGTTTTGTGAAATTTTATCATATCCACTCCTTGAGGCATTGGAGGCATAGGTTGAGGAATTGGGGGAGGTGGGGGAGGTCGTACATTTGGGTTCGTACGAACGAACTCAGTGTACCATGCACTCATCATTTGGAGAAAGGCTTCCCGATCCCTTTCTCCTCCTCCCTGAGCAACAGTAGGAGGTGGGTTTTCAGTCGGCGATGCCCCTTCAGTCGAAGCTGGCGCATTACTCTCTACTTCATCTGCCACAGCTGGATCAGGATCCATTTACTATATAAAAATCATTTTAAAAGGTCAGAAGTCATCACACTATCACAATTCATACATATGGCATGATAGCAAAATTCGTACATACAACACGTAGTTCGAGAACCGACTAAACCTGCTCTGATACCACTAAATGTAATGCCCCTACGCCCGAGACCAATACCGGAGTCGAGCTTGAGGGGTTACCGAACATAATTTATCAATTTAAGAACTTCAAATCATTTGTTTCTACATTCACAGCTTTCTAGCTACTCGTGTCACAGTTACAAGAAAAATCATATCTCGAGTTACGAAACTCAAAATCAAGATCCGTAAATTTTCCCTGAATCTAGACTCATATATCTGTTTACTAATTATTTTCTAGAATTTTTTATTTGGCCAATTAGTACAGTTTCTTAATTAAAGTATCCCCTATTTCACTGTTCGACTGCTCTAACCTCTGTGTATTATGAACCAGATATATCTCTATACCAAATTTCAATGACTATGAGGTTTGTTTCTATTAAAACTAGACTCAATAAGGAATCTGTACATCTAAATAAAAACTTATAATTATTTTAGTAAAATTTATTATAAATTTTTAAAGTTAGAACAGGGGATCCATAAATCACTCTGGCCCTGTTTCGGAAAAGTTTAAATATCTCATAAAATATAATTTATATTCCTGTTTTGTTCAATCCATATGAAAATAGACTCATTAAGCTTCAATTTCATAACTTACTCATCATTTAATTCTATTTATACTATTTTTAGTGATTTTTTCAAATTCATGTCATTGCTGCAGCAATATTCTGTTTTAAGGCAAGTTTCATCTTTCCATGAATTTTTATGAACTGGATAACCTGTTAAACTTCCATGATATCAAACATGATCTAAATTAGCCATCACCATGACTTATCAATATCAAACATTTTTTCAACCAAACATGGCCATATCATAAAATTATTTACACAAAATAGGTATATTGCTATACATGCCATACTTAAGTAGTTGTACAAGCCATTTACCAAGATAAAAGTCCTTTGGATAGTGTGATCAAACTTTCGACCTGTCCCGATTCCTGAGCCGGCTTGTTCAAAACTACAGTGAATGAAAAGGAAGGAGTAAGCATAAATGCTTAGTAAGTTCATATGCAAATAACAAGTAACATAACAATACAAATATACCAAACAACTTTAGCATGGTATCACCAAAACATATATCACATTTCTAAACATCATTCATCATCTTACCACATTATCGTTGTTGTATCTATTTTCAACCCGAGGGTTAAGAACATACCTGTCCAAAGTGTCCATGTAACACCCCGAACCCGAGACCGACACCGGAGTCGGACACGAGATGTTAACAAACTTTGAAAAATTTTTCCAGACACTGCCCAGTCTGAGTACTAGTCGCTTCAAAAATTATATCTTGAGTTTCACAACTCGAAAATCAGTTTTGTGATTTTTTCCTGAAACTAGACTCATGTCCCCACATATGTATTTTTTTCGAGAATTTTTGGTTGGGCCAATTAGTACAGTTTATTAGTCAAAGCCTCCCATGTTACAGGGGTCGACTACACTGACCTTTTCCCATTACGACTTGGATATCTCTCTGCACAGAGCTTAAATACTGATGCCGTTTGTTTCTATGGAAACTAGACTCAGAGAGGAATCCATACATATATGGTATGACCCCTAATTATCTCTGGTCAATTTATAGTGAATTTCCAAAGTCGGAACAGGGAATCCAGAAACTGTTCTGGCCCTGTTCCACAAGAACCCGAATATCTCTTACTGTACTGTTCATATGATTGTTTCGTTACTTTCATATGAAAGTAGATTCATCAAGGTTCGATTACATAATTTAGTCACTATTTAATTCCACTCCTACGTATTCTTGTGATTTTTCCAATCCACACCACTGCTGCTGTCAGCCTCTGTTTTCAGAGTAAACCTTACCTATTTTCGGGGTTTCATGGACCAACTAGGGCCTTGTCATACATATGCCCACATATGATCATACTTAGCCATTCCAATGGCTGATCATTTGTTCAACACTTCCATTCCAACTATAGTTACATCATGAAACCATCTATACATTCATAAACACGAATGGTCTAATGCCATACTCCACTTCTACAAGCCATTTTCGCATGGCTGTACACTTATACATTTCATAAAGTACTCGAAAAACAACAATGGGTAGTCCTATACATGCCATATCAAAATTCAACAAAAATAGTACCCAAAAGAGCCTTTGATAGTGTGGGCGACTTCGACTTCAAGATCCCGAGTCCGATAGCTGGAGAACCAAAAATCTATAAAACAGAGGAGCAGTGTAACGAGTAAGCAATTTATGCTTAGTAAGTTTTGAGCAAGGAATTCCAGCATAAACAAAGAATAACACACATTTAGCTAAACGGAATATTTCATAATACGCAATTTACCGATATCAAACTTGCTTCACAACATTAACAACCCTTATGTACATACACAATAGACTAACTTAGCCGAAGGCCGGTAGCTCGTTTATCAACTGAGCGAACATTTATTTGTAAGGGCTCGATTAAATTCAACACATACGTAACATATCCCCATATTGGGATGTTTTTCGAGTATTCGCTGGAATTTTACAGCAAGCTCATTCATTACCAAATCACGTACCTTCGGGATTTAACCGGATATAGCTCCTCGTTCAAATGCCTTCGGGACATAGCCCGGTTTTAGTAACTCACACAATGCCTTCGGGACATAACCCGGATTTAATAACTCGCACGAATGCCTTCGGGACTTAACCCGGATTTAGTGTCTCGCACAAAGGCCTTCGGGGCTTAACCCGGAATTTGTATCTCGCACAAATGCCTTCGGATCTTAGTCCGGATATATTCACTTAGCACAAAGCCTTCGGGACTTAGCCCGGACAGCATTCAATTAATCATGCACATCTAACAATAATTCATGGCACATTCATATTTCATTTTCATTTGCGAAACTCAAACACAAGGCACATATCGTCCTTGCACATTCGGCTCAATAGCCACACATAGAGCATGATTTAATCACATTGTAATTTAAGCTCTCTTACTCAAGAACTTACCTCGGGTGTTGTCGAACGATTCCGCTAGCTATTCAACCACTTTTTCCTTCCCTTTATCGGATTTATTTCCCCTTTGCTCTTGAGCTTAATTAAACAAATAAATTGATTTCATCATTTAGGCATCAAAAAGATGAACACAAGGCACTTAGCCCATATTTATACATTAGACATTAAAGTCTCATACATGCAAAAATCATGCATCAACACAACATATTAGCTAATTTCTTTCCCCTTGGCCGAATATGCATGTCTATTTTTGGGGTCGATTTCAACACTTAATACACACATATACACACTAGTAAAGCATCCTGCCCCTTTTCATCAATTTAACACATGCATTGCTCATTAACATGCAAAGTTACATTCGGCCTTAGCACACATCTTGCTAGCCGATTCTTCTCCATTTAGCAACCAATGCACATATGTGCTCACACAAAAATGCTAAAAAGGAGGTTCAAGAATCATCAAGCCATCATCACATGCATCATTAACAAGCTTCATATTTTGCATGCAATGGCATTAACACAACCTCCACCTAGGCCGAATCTTAACTCATCCTCATGCCTCATCACCACAACATCAAACACCAACCAAGAATGATGCATCCATGGTCAAGTGCCAATTCCATCACATAGCAAGATTTAGACCATGGGCTAGGTAGAACTCAAGCTAACAACTAAAACATGCATGCATCTCATGGAACATCATCAAACATACCTTAGCCTAGCTACATGCATGGCCGAATCTCTTCACCTTTCTTCTTCTTTCCTCCTGAAAATTTTTGGCCAAGGATGAACCAAAGGATGAGAAAATTTTTTTCTTTGTTTTTCTTTCTAATTTAGGCTAAATGAAGGTGAGAAAAGGATGAACAAAGATCTTCTCCTCTCTTTTCTTTAGCTCACGGCAATGGGGGGGGGGAAAGAATCAACTACACACTTTTTTTTTTGTGTATTCATCATACTCCTTTTCATTATTTAATTTCCATGCCTATTATTTTATTTTTTTCCACCCATGATGCACCAACAAAACATGTCTATGACATGTCTTGGCCATCAAACTTGGTCTACCATGCTTGTCATGGCCGGCCACTACTAGTAGGGGGGAATTTGACATGCAAGTCCCCCCTTTGTCCACATGCACTAATAGGTCCTCACACATTGACCTATCACATTTTAGAATTTTCTCACATAAGTCCTATTGACTAAATTCACATGAAATCAACCAAATTGAAGCTTGAAATTTTCACACATTCATAATTACATATTCTAGACAATAAGTATCACATTCAAACATTTCGGTGACTCGGTTTAGCGGTCCCGAAACCACTTCCCGACTAGGGTCAACTTTGGGCTGTCACAGTCCATTTCACAACACTTACCAAAACATCGCTTGCATCTTAAGTGTTCTTCCATTTCACTAGAAATTTCACCCGTTGAACACATCGGAATACAACTCGGATACACGGATAATTTGCACATAAGTGCCTCATATGTAATCAAGAAATCATGTAACCCGCCCCTAAGTGAACTCAGACTCAACTCAACGAGCTCGGGCGTTCGCATCCATAAGTGAACTCGGACTCAACTCAACGAGTTCGGACATTCGCATCCATAAGTGAACTCGGACTCAACTCAACGAGTTCGGATGCTCAACCATCCTAGTGACATGTCACTTGTATCCTAATCTATTCCAAAGGTTCAAACGGGCTTTTTCCCTCGATCTCACATTTGCTGTCTTCCATGGAATATCAGAACCGATACTCGGTAGTAATTCATATTTATCAAGTAGTAAACATAATTTGCAGATTACTCAACATTAACCACAAAGCATAATATTTCACAATTAAAAATCAGCATATCATATAATTAACATTAATAACTTAAAAATAACATTTATGCTACATTATTTACACATGAACTTACCTTAGTACCAAAATATAAAGATTTTGCAATTTAGTCCACAATCTTTTCTTTTCCTCGATCACGACTTGAATCTCGTTTTTCTTGATCTATAATACCAAATTAATCTTATTTAATACATACATTTATCAAAACAGCATTTAATACGAACTTTAAAAAATTACACTTTTGCCCCTAAACTTTTGCATAATAGCACTTTTGCCCCTAGGCTCGGGAATTAAACTTTATTCCTTATTCTTATGTTTTATAACATACTGATCACTTTTCCCTTCTATGGCAACATCAAATTCTCTCTCTAACATATACTTGTGACTATTAGGTATTTTTGCCGATTAAGCCCTTTTACTCGTTTTCACTAAAAACCGAGTAACACAAGTTGTCTAACATAATTTAAAACCCCGTATTCTATCATAAAACATCAAAATACACAAATTTTACCTATGGGTATTTTTCCAAATATAAACCCTAGGTTGAATTATTGCTAGCATAAGCTTAATCGAGCTTCCGGGATTCCAAAAACGTAAAGAACATTAAAAACCCTAGCTATGGAGAACCCTTGAAATTTTGGCCTAATGAAGAAGATGGACAAAAATTGGCTTTTAATTTTATTTTTAATTCATTTTAATAACTAAATGACTAAAATACCCTTACTACTAAACTTTCCAAAAATTCCTTCCATGTCCTAATTTTGTCCATGAACTTAAAATTGGTCAAATTGCTATTTAAGACCTCCTCATTAATATTCCAAAACAATTTCATACTAAAAACTTCTAGAATGCAAGTTTTGCAACTTATTCGATTTAGTCCCTACTTTCAATTTAAGCACTTCAGGCATAGAATTTCATCACGAAATTTTCACACAATCATGCAATAATATCATAAACATCAAAATCATTGTAAAATAATTATTTCTATCTCGGATTTGTGGTCACTAAACCACTATTCCGATTAAGCCCTAATTCAGGATATTACATGATATGTATGTTAAAATGAGGTTAATACAAAGAAAGTGTGAAAGAGTGAATTAGCAATAAAACTGTTTTGGATAGTAGCAGTGACGTGATTTTGAAAAATCACCAAAAATAGTATAAATTGAATCATAGACTGAATGAGATATCAAATTAAAGATTAATGAGTCTGTTTTCATATAAAAGAAACATGGAAAGCAAAGGAGTTCTATATTTTGAGATATTTTTGTTTTCGTGAGACTGATTCAGAATGATTACGTGATCCCCTGTTCTGACTTTGGAAAATCACAAAAATTTGGAGAAAAATAATTAGAGGCTAAAAATTATACTTTTAAAATCCATAATGAGTCTATTTTAAATATAAATCAACAAGAACATTATCCGAGTTCTGTACTGTGAGATAATTATTTTTTAGTGAAGAGAAGTCAGAACTGTCAGAAAGTGAAACAAGGGAAATTTCAATGAATAAACTGTACTAATTGGCTAAACCAAAAATTATGAAAATTTTATGGTGGAACGATATGTGAGTCTAGTTTCAGGGAAAATTTACGGATCTTAATTTGGAGCTCTGTAACTCGAATTATAAATAATTAAGTGACTATGACTTGTGTGGACAGTTTGATGTGAACATTTATTAGTAAATTGTGAAATCGTACTTACAAGAATGCTATATACATTAAGGATGTGGAATGGAGAGGAGGAGGAGGAAAATAAATATATGTGGAATACATGGAAACTATGGTATATGAAATATTGATATAATAAAATAAATGATATGTGTTTATAAGAAAACAAAAAGAGAATGTTATGTATCATGACATGTGTATATATATATATGACTAGTCTCAATGTAATGCTTGTTGGGTATGGAATTGAATTGAAATGTTTCAGGCAAACATGTTATTCTCCGCATCTGAATCGTGGTATTTTATAAAGATATGATCTAGCTTTAAATATGAATGCTTGATGATTAAGCTGAAGATATTTGGTAAGATGATAATCTTGGTATAAATGTATAAGTGGTACTATAATAAACAAGGTTAAATGAGTATGACAGACACATGTATGATGACATACAAATGCTATGTTTGTGGTTTAATTGAGGATGTTTAATCATTAAATGAATACCATGTTATATGCTTTTGATTTTGTATAAGTGTGTAAGAGATCAAGGTTGACCAAAACTTGGAAAATAGCCTAGGTATATTCCACACAGGCAGAGACACGACCATGTGTCTAAGCCGTGTATGGAACACGACTTTGGGACACGGGCGTGTGGAGCCTTAAAGCATGAAATTTCCAAGATTTTCGTAAGTTCTCGGTTTAGTCTCAAACCCTTTCTAAAGTATGTTTTGGGCTCCATAGACTCAAATATGGGACTATGTGTAAGAGAATGAATGCTTTGAAATATGAATAAAATTTTATGGCTCGTATTTTAGTTTAATGTTTGTATGTTTGCCTGGTAACGCCTCGTACCTTGGCCCGGCCTCGGATACGGGTAAGGGGTGTTACACAAAGCCCAACCTTCCTAAAGCCCTAGCCAAATCTCCACTTAAGCTCTATCACATGCCCGACATATGCACAAAAAAATAAAAGTAACAACACGCTTACCTTGTGACTTAAACTGGCTCCCCCTAATCATCCACACGTTACTCCCCAAACACCTAGGTGGTGCCACATGCCACTTTACCATAGATCTTTTTGTGTCCTATTTTACCACCTCAATTTTAAAAGCCCATATCGCTAGAACCCTCTCTTTCCAAAATTAAAATTCAGGAATTGCCTCGAATTAAATTTACTCTTGGGCCTTTTAAAGGCCCACCAACATACTCAGACCCACACCAGATAGTCGAAACATAGTATTTCTAAAATTCATTGAAAATTACAGAAATCCCGAAAATTGGGGCATTATAACTCTACCCTCCTTAAAGAAATTTTTTCCTCGAAATTTACCTGATTCAAATAGATGAGGGTATTGTTGTCGCATCACCTCTTCTGGCTCCCAAGTAGCTTCCTCTCTGCCATGATTACTCCAAAGAACTTTTACCAAGGGAACTGACTTCCTTCTTAGAACCTTAACATCACGATCCAATATCTGCATAGGCTCTTCCTCGAAAGTCAAATCAGGCCGTACTTCAACCTCTACAACCGGCACGACATGAGTAGGGTCAGAACGATATCGCCTTAACATGGAGACTTGGAAAACATCGTGAATCCTATCTAACTCCGGAGGTAATTCCAATTGGTAAGCCACAGGACCTACTCGCTTAAGAACCCGATAAGGCCCAATGAACTGCGGACTCAACTTGCCATCCTTACCAAACCTTAATATCTTCTTCCAAGGTGAAATGTAACAGCCGGAACCCGAAACCGACACCGGAGTCGAACACGAGGTGTTAACTGACTTTAACCCCTTATAAAATTTATTTTCCAGACACTGCCCAATCTGTGTACTAGTCGTTTTAAAAATCATATCTTGAGTTTCGTAACTCAAAAATCAGTTCCGTGATTTTTCCCAGAAACTAGACTCATGTGCACATCTATGTATTTTTTTCTAGAATTTTTGGTCGGGCCAATTAGTACAGTTTATTAGTCAAAGTCTCCCATGTTGCAGGGGTCGACTACACTGACCTTTGCCCATTACGACTTGGATATCTCCCTGCACGGGGCTTCAATACTGATGCCGTTTGTTTCTATGAAAACTAGACTCAGAGACGAATCTGTACATATATGGTACGACCCCTAATTATCTCTGGTTAATTTATAATGAATTTCCAAAGTCGGAGCAGGGAATCCAGAAACCGTTCTGGCCCTGTCCCACAAAAATCTGATTATCTCTTAATATACTGCCCATCTGATCTTTTCGTTACTTCCTCATGAAAACAGACTCATCGAGCTTCGATTACATAATTTATTCATCAATTAATTCCACTCCTACTATTTTAGTGATTTTTCAATCTCATGACACTGCTGCTGCCAGCATCTGTTACGAAAGTAACTAGGTCCATTTCATGCCTACCCTTGATCCAACTCAATCGAACATTCGTGCCATTTTCGCATGGCTTAAAGTTTACATGCCAAAGTTCAAACACAACGTAATAGCTTATACATGCCAAAATGTTCTTCTAAGCCAACTAAGAAGAAGGTACCAAAACTTGCTATCCGGTGTGATGACTTCGATGACGGCCTAACCCCGCAAAAATAGATGAGTCCAAGCAACCTATAATGGGTGACAAGGAAACACCGAGTGAGTTTATAACTCAGTAAGTCATAAGCAATGCACTACCATCCATCAATAACATTATTACAAGAGGAAACAAAATGGAACGAGACAATTTACTCCATCCATACCGAACCATACCATAGTTCCTCCAACCTATCGATTCAGTTTCATATCAATTCATGCATTCACATTCCATATACTCATCAATAGGACATTGAAGCATTTTCATAAATCAATTTATTTTCGTTACAATCAAACGACTAAACGGCCTTTCACCCATCCTACGATAAATTTTATGTACTGACTTCAAGTATATTTGTCACATAGGTTCAAACTTACTGAGCTCAACACCAAGTATAAGCATAGCACCTATTAACCATGTACTCAAGACACTTACCCGATCCGCTGTCCGCGATCGACTCAATAGTGTCGCACACATAGTGTCCATAATGATTCACGAATGTATACTGAGTCCGCACACTCAGTGCTATATAATCAACTCGCACACTTAGTGCTACGTAATCAAATCGCACACTTAGTGCTACATAGTCAAACTCGCACACTTAGTGCCGCATGGTCAATTCGCACACTTAGTGCATCATATTCATTTCGCACACTTAGTGCAACATAGTCAAATCGCACACTTAGTGCTGTACAATTTAATCCCGCGCACTTAGCGCCAATCTCATGGTCATAAATGGTTATACCCGCACGTTTAGTGCCGAGATCAACAACTCAGTACATCTTACCTCTTTTCTTTTCATTCAACAATTTCATCATCACATACGTACATGCATATATATATATGTATATTTATTCATTCCATTCAGCATCAATACATAAACATTATGACCATTTGAAATAATACCAACTACATGCTTAATGACTTACCTTGTGTTGGGTAAGACGGTTCCAACTCGGCTACTCAGTGATCTTTTCTTTGCCTTTGCTTGATTCTCCTCCTTTAGCTCCTTGAGCTTAATCAATAATTCACTAGTTTAACCATCTTGTTAAACATTCATAATTCAATTACACATGCTTATGTATGTTTGTATATTCGGCAACCATCCTCACTAATTACTCATGTTGATGGCCGAATGGATGTATGTGTGTACAATGTCAACTATAACATCATGTAATTCCACATATGACTACATTTCTTAAGTTCCACATCTTAATGCCCATTATACATACTCCCATATAATATCAAGTACTCACTTTAAGTATATTGCCGAATATACTTAATCATACACACACCTAACCAAAATAATTTCTAAAATCTTTATATCATTTATAATACATCTAATTATCCTTTTTCACATTATCAACTCAAATTCACATACATTATTTACTATAACATCTTTACATTCGGCATTGGTGTCAACCATAGTAGCCGATTCTTCCTACTTTGTACCCATGCATCTATTAATCCTTAGTTGGTTCAAACACTTCACACACTAGGATTCATCAAATTTTTTAACAAGAAATAAAATCTCTAATCCTCAAACTACCATGGCCGAACCTTCATGGAGTTGCTAAGACTCCTCATTTCTACTTCTCACACACTCTCACATCCAAACCCTTTTATTAAACACCCAAAGTCAACCATCTCCTTACCTCATCACCAAAGACATCAAAATACCAACCAAGAACGTAACATTCATGGCCGAATGTCATCTCCATCATTTAACAAAGTTTGAACCATGGCTAGGTAGATTTTGAACTTACAACTTAAAATATACATGAATCTCAAAGAATAACATTAAACATACCTCAATCTAGTTACATGCATGGCCAAACTTCCTCCTAATCCTCTTCCTTAGGATTTTCGGTCAAAAGAGGTTGAAAAAGGATGAACAAAACCTTTCTTTTCCTTCCTTTAGCTCACGGCAATGGGGTGTATGCATGAGACCATTATTATTATTTTTTCTTTTTTTTTCATCACCCTTCCTTTCATTATTTAATTATCATGCTTATTATTTTATTTTCCTTACCATACATCACTAACACAACATGTTGGTGACATGTTTCCACCCATAGCATGGCCGGCCACTACATATTAGGGAGGGGGAATTTGACATGCAAGTCCCCTTTTTCTTCCACATGCACTAATAGGTCCTCATGCATAGACCTATCACATTTCAAAATTTTCTCACATAAGTCCTATTTACTAAAACTCACATGCAATCGACTAAATCGAAGCTTGAAATTTTCACACATTCATGATTACATATTCTAGACAATAAACATCACATTCAAACCTTTCGGTGACTCGGTTTAGCGGTCCCGAAACCACTTCTCGACTAGGGTCAATTTTAGGCTGTCACAACTCTCCCTCACTTAAGAAATTTTCGTCCTCGAAAATCTTACCGGTAAATAGGTTTGGATATCGTTCTTTCATCGAGCTCTCGGGTTCCCAGGTTGCTTCCTCGATCCCGTGTTTGAGCCACAACACCTTAACCAACGGAACCCTTTTATTTCGCAACTCTTTCACTTCACGAGCTAGGATACGAATCGGTTCTTCTTCATAGCTCAAGTCAGATTGAATTTCAACTTCTGAGGGATTAATCACATGTGACGGATCGGATCTATAACGTCGAAGCATTGAAACATGGAAGACATCGTGCATCCTTTCAAGTTCAGGGGGCAAAATCAATCTATATGCAACCGGCCCCACTCGTTCGGAAATTTCGTACGGCCCAATGAATCTCGGGCTCAACTTGCCTTTACGGCCAAATCTGAGTACCTTCTTCCAAGGTGACACTTTAAGAAACACTTTATCTCCCACCTGATATTCAATGTCCTTTCGTTTTAAATCCGTATACGATTTTTGACGATCTGTGGCTACCTTCAGACTTTCGCGGATTACCTTTACTTTTTGTTCGGCATCTTTAATCAAATCAACTCCGAAAATTTTACTTTCACCAAGCTCGATCCAAAACAATGGCGTACGGCATTTACGACCGTACAAAGCCTCATAAGGTGCCATCTTAATACTTGATTGAAAACAATTGTTGTAAGCGAATTCAATCAAAGGTAAATACCGTTCCCATGAACTACTGAACTCGAGGATGCAGCATCTCAACATATCCTCAAGTATCTGAATTATCCGCTCGGATTGACCATCGGTTTGGGGGTGAAAAGCGGTGCTAAAATGCAGCTTGGTACCCAAAGCTTCTTGCAATTTCTTCCAAAATCGTGAGGTGAATCTCGGATCTCTATCCGACACGATAGAAATAGGTACTCCATGTAATCTCACAATCTGAGAGACATACAATTCGGCTAGTTTATCCAATGAAAGATCCGTACGCACGGGGATAAAGTGAGCCGACTTAGTCAGCCTATCAACAACAACCCAAATCGCATCCTTCTTACTTGCGGACAATGGCAGTCCGGACACAAAGTCCATTGTGACTCGGTCCCATTTCCACTCGGGTATCATGATCGGCTGAAGTAACCCTGAAGGCACTTGATGTTCCGCTTTCACTTGTTGACATATTAAACATCTCGAAACAAAGTCGGAGATGTCTCGTTTCATACCATGCCACCAAAACCGACGTTTCAAGTCGTTGTACATTTTCGTGCTCCCCGGGTGAATTGACATTCGGCTACAATGGGCTTCGTTCAGAATCATCGGAATGAGTTCTGAATTCCTTGGAACACACAAACGACTTCTAAACCTCAAACAACCATCATCATCAATCTGAAACTCCGATTCCTTGTTCGAAACATACTCAGCTCGTTTTGCAACCAATTCATCATCGACTTTCTGAGCTTCACGAATTTGATGAGTCAATAATGGTTTGGCTTTTAATTCAGCTACTAACACATTGTCAGGTAGAACAGACAAGTGTACATTCATCGCTCGCAAAGCAAACAGTGATTTCCGGCTTAAGGCGTCCGCAACCACATTAGCCTTTCCCGGGTGGTAATCAATGACAAGCTCGTAATCTTTCAACAACTCAAGCCAACGTCTTTGTCGCAGATTCAAGTCTCGTTGAGTCATCAAATATTTGAGACTTTTGTGATCCGAAAACACATGGCACTTCTCACCAAACAAATAATGTCGCCATATTTTCAATGCAAACACAATGGCGGCTAGTTCGAGATCATGGGTCGGATAATTTCTCTCGTGTGGCTTCAATTGTCTCGACACATAGGCCACAACTCGACCTTCTTGCATCAATACGCAACCCAACCCAAGTAGGGATGCGTCACTATAAATGACAAACTCTTTACCCGATTCGGGTTGCACCAAAATTGGAGCTTCAGTCAAATGAGTTTTCAGTTGATCGAAGCTTTTCTAACATTTCTCCGTCCATTCGAACTTAACATCCTTTTGAAGTAGCTTCGTCATTGGTGTGGCTATCATCGAGAAACCTTTGACAAATCGTCGGTAATAACCGGCGAGCCCTAGAAAGCTCCGGACTTCGGTAACATTTCTCGAAGGCTTCCAGTTAAGTATGGCTGAAATTTTGCTCGGGTCAACTCGAATACCCGATGCGGATACCACATGACCCAAGAAGCTAACCTCTCTTAACCAGAACTCACACTTACTGAACATAGCATATAACTGCTTATCCCGCAAAATTTGCAACACTAGCCTTAGATGCTCAGCATGTTCGGTCTCATCTATTGAATAGACCAAGATGTCGTCAATAAACACAACTACGAACCGATCCAAATACGGCCTGAAGATCCGATTCATCAAATCCATAAACACCGCAGGGGCATTAGTGAGCCCAAACGGCATCACTAAGAACTCGTAGTGACCGTACCTCATTCTGAAAGCAGTTTTGGGTACGTCCGAATCTCGAATCCGCAACTGATAATAACCCGATCTCAAATCTATCTTTGAAAACACCGATGCTCCCTTTAATTGATCGAACAGATCATCAATACGCGGTAACGGATACTTATTCTTTATCGTCACTTTATTCAGTTGACGATAGTCAATGCACAACCTCATGGTTCCGTCCTTCTTTTTCACGAACAATACTGGTGCACCCCAAGGTGAGAAACTCGGTCGAGCGAAACCTCTATCCGTCAATTCTTGCAACTGAGCTTTCAACTCTTTTAACTCGGTTAGTGCCATACGATACGGAGCGATCGAAATTGGCGTAGTTCCAGGTACAAGCTCAATACCAAACTCTACCTCCCGAACAGGTGGCAAACCCGGTAACTCTTCAGGAAAAACATCCGGGTATTCACAAACCACCGGCACCGATTCGGGTTTCTTTTCTAACTCCTTGTCATCAAGTACATACGCGAGGTATGCTTCGCACCCTTTCCTTACATATTTCTGGGCCAGCATTGCTGATATTATAGCTGGCAACCCCCTTAAGTCCGCAGACTCAACTCGGATTATTTCGTTATTTGCGCACCTCAGATCGATAGTCTTGCTTTTGCAATTCACAACCGCATCATGCGCGGTTAACCAATCCAAACCAAGAATAACATCAAACTCGTCGAACGGCAAAAGTATCAAATCGGCCGGAAAACAGGATTCTCGGATTATTAGAGGGCATCTCTTACACACTTTATCAACAAGTACGCATTGACCCAAAGGGTTTGATACTCGAATTACGAGCTCAGTAGACTCAACAGGTAGAGTCTTACTGGTTGCTAAGGTTTCGCATACATATGAATGAGTAGAACCAGGGTCAATCAATGCAATCACATTAGTATCAAAGAGAGTGAAGGTACCAGTGATGACGTCGGGGGAGGATGCCTCCTCTCGTGCGCGAATGGCATATGCTCTAGCAGGAGTACGGTTCTCGGCTCGATCGGCCGTATCAGAGGCCCCCCTCTGACTACCACCCCTGCCTCCTAAAATTCTCGGTGGTCTACCTCTAGATGTCACTCCACTAGGTCTTGCACCTTGAATCTTATTCTTCTCATCCAGCTCCGTGCAATCTCTAATGAAGTGGTCCTTCGAACCGCATCCGTAACAGGCCCTGCTAGTAGACTTGCCCCAACATTCACCTAGGTGTCGTCTTCCACATTGGGGACATTCAGGTTTCTCGTGACGATTATTGCCCACACTAGCTACCAAAGCAGCTCGGGAGCCCATCGATGGTCTTGCCCTGATGGAAATTCCCGCAGTCGCCCTCGACTTATTAATGTCCTCCCTGAACTTCTTTACAGCTGAGAACGGAGCGTTACCCGTCGATCTTTTACGATAATCTCTAGCTTCAAGTTCAGCCTTCCTCTTCTCCTTTCCAAGTTCTTCCGCCTTGCAGGCTCGTTCGACTAGTGTTACGAATTCTTTTATTTCCAAAATACCCATTAGTAGCTTTAAATCTTCATTCAATCCTTCCTCGAATCTTTTGCACATAGCAACCTCATCAGCTACACACTCCCGGGCATACCTACTGAGTCTTACGAATTCATGTTCGTATTCAGATACAGTCATACGGCCTTGCTTGAGTTCCAAGAACTCCTTACGCTTCTGATCAATGAACCGTTGGCTAATAAATTTCTTTCGGAATTCCGTTTGAAAGAAGTCCCAAGTTACTCGCTCGTTCGGGACTATGGAAATCAAGGTCCTCCACCAATAGTAGGCTGAGTCTCGCAACAAAGATACAGCACATTTTAGACATTCGTCGAGTGTGCATGACAATTCATCGAACACCCGAATGGTGTTATCAAGCCAGAACTCGGCCCTTTCGGCATCATCAGTTACTATGGCCTTGAACTCCTCGGCCCCACGCTTCCTAATCAAGTCTACAGGTGGCTTACTAAGCCTCACAGGATCAGCGACTGATGGCATTACAGGCTCTTGGGGTGGATTATTCAAATTTGGGAATTGTTGGACAGCCGGGTTGGTTCGGGCATATTGCGCGACCCACTCATTCATCATGGTAAAGAAGGCTTGTTTAGCCCCCTCACCTTGATTATTCGCAGATGACTGAGGTTCAACAGGCGGTGTCCCTTGTGTAGGAGCAGCCGCTACGCTCTCAACGTCATCCGCTAGGGTTCTTTCTTCACCGGGGTCCATTTACTAATCAAAACAAAAACATTTCAACCGTCAGAAGTCATCACACATTTAAACATTAACATTCGGCATGTATAGCTAGACTCATACGCGCTATGGTAGTCCTAGAACCGACTAAACCATAGCTCTGATACCAATCAAATGTAACACCCGGAACCCGAAACCGACACCGGAGTCGAACACGAGGTGTTAACTGACTTTAACCCCTTATAAAATTTATTTTCCAGACACTGCCCAATCTGTGTACTAGTCGTTTTAAAAATCATATCTTGAGTTTCGTAACTCGAAAATCAGTTCCGTGATTTTTCCCAGAAACTAGACTCATCTGCCCATCTATGTATTTTTTTCTAGAATTTTTGGCCAAGCCAATTAGTACAGTTTCTTAGTCAAAGTCTCCCATGTTGCAGGGGTCGACTACACTGACCTTTGCCCATTACGACTTGGATATCTCCCTGCACGGATCTTCAATACTGATACCGTTTGTTTCTATGAAAACTAGACTCAGAGAGGAATCTGTACATATATGGTATGACCCCTAATTATCTCTGGTTAATTTATAATAAATTTCCAAAGTCGGAGCAGGGAATCCAGAACCCGTTCTGGCCCTGTCCCACAAAAATCTGATTATCTCTTAATATACTACCCATCTGATCTTTTCGTTACTTCCTCATGAAAACAGACTCATCGAGCTTCGATTACATAATTTATTCATCAATTAATTCCACTCCTACTATTTTTAGTGATTTTTCAATCTCATGACACTGCTGCTGCCAGCATCTGTTACGAAAGTAACTAGGTCCATTTCATGCCTACCCTTGATCCAACTCAATCGAACATTCGTGCCATTTTCGCATGGCTTAAAGTTTACATGCCAAAGTTCAAACACAACGTAATAGCTTATACATGCCAAAATGTTCTTCTAAGCCAACTAAGAAGAAGGTACCAAAACTTGCTATCCGGTGTGATGACTTCGATGACGGCCTAACCCCGCAAAAATAGATGAGTCCAAGCAACCTATAATGGGTGACAAGGAAACACCGAGTGAGTTTATAACTCAGTAAGTCATAAGCAATGCACTACCATCCATCAATAACATTATCACAAGAGGAAACAAAATGGAACGAGACAATTTACTCCATCCATACCGAACCATACCATAGTTCCTCCAACCTATCGATTCAGTTTCATATCAATTCATGCATTCACATTCCATATACTCATCAATAGGACATTGAAGCATTTTCATAAATCAATTTATTTTCGTTACAATCAAACGACTAAACGGCCTTTCACCCATCCTACGATAAATTTTATGTACGTGACTTCAAGTATATTTGTCACATAGGTTCAAACTTACCGAGCTCAACACCAAGTATAAGCATAGCACCTATTAGCCATGTACTCAAGACACTTACCCGATCCGCTGTCCGCGATCGACTCAATAGTGTCGCACACATAGTGTCCATAATGATTCACGAATGTATATTGAGTCCGTACACTCAGTGCTATATAATCAACTCGCACACTTAGTGCTACGTAATCAAATCGCACACTTAGTGCTACATAGTCAAACTCGCACACTTAGTGCCGCATGGTCAATTCGCACACTTAGTGCATCATATTCATTTCGCACACTTAGTGCAACATAGTCAAATCGCACACTTAGTGCTGTACAATTTAATCCCGCGCACTTAGCGCCAATCTCATGGTCATAAATGGTTATACCCGCACATTTAGTGCCGAGATCAACAACTCAGTACATCTTACCTCTTTTCTTTTCATTCAACAATTTCATCATCACATACGTACATGCATATATATATGTATATTTATTCATTCCATTCAGCATCAATACATAAACATTATGACCATTTGAAATAATACCAACTACATGCTTAATGACTTACCTTGTGTTGGGTAAGACGGTTCCAACTCGGCTACTCAGTGATCTTTTCTTTGCCTTTGCTTGATTCTCCTCCTTTAGCTCCTTGAGCTTAATCAATAATTCACTAGTTTAACCATCTTGTTAAACATTCATAATTCAATTACACATGCTTATGTATGTTTGTATATTCGGCAACCATCCTCACTAATTACTCATGTTGATGGCCGAATGGATGTATGTGTGTACAATGTCAACTATAACATCATGTAATTCCACATATGACTACATTTCTTAAGTTCCACATCTTAATGCCCATTATACATACTCCTATATAATATCAAGTACTCACTTTAAGTATATTGCCGAATATACTTAATCATACACACACCTAACCAAAATAATTTCTAAAATCTTTATATCATTTCTAATACATCTAATTATCCTTTTTCACATTATCAACTCAAATCACATACATTATTTACTATAACATCTTTACATTCGGCATTGGTGTCAACCATAGTAGCCGATTCTTCCTACTTTGTACCCATGCATCTATTAATCCTTAGTTGGTTCAAACACTTCACACACTAGGATTCATCAAATTTTTTAACAAGAAATAAAATCTCTAATCCTCAAACTACCATGGCCGAACCTTCATGGAGTTGCTAAGACTCCTCATTTCTACTTCTCACACACTCTCACATCCAAACCCTTTTATTAAACACCCAAAGTCAACCATCTCCTTACCTCATCACCAAAGACATCAAAATACCAACCAAGAACGTAACATTCATGGCCGAATGTCATCTCCATCATTTAACAAAGTTTGAACCATGGCTAGGTAGATTTTGAACTTACAACTTAAAATATACATGAATCTCAAAGAATAAAATTAAACATACCTCAATCTAGTTACATGCATGGCCAAACTTCCTCCTAATCCTCTTCCTTAGGATTTTCGGTCAAAAGAGGTTGAAAAAGGATGAACAAAACCTTTCTTTTCCTTCCTTTAGCTCACGGCAATGGGGTGTATGCATGAGACCATTATTATTATTTTTTTTCTTTTTTTTTCATCACCCTTCCTTTCATTATTTAATTATCATGCTTATTATTTTATTTTCCTTACCATACATCACTAACACAACATGTTTGTGACATGCTTCCACCCATAGCATGGCCGGCCACTACATATTAGGGAGGGGGAATTTGACATGCAAGTCCCCTTTTTCTTCCACATGCACTAATAGGTCCTCATGCATTGACCTATCACATTTTAAAATTTTCTCATATAAGTCCTATTGACTAAATTCACATGCAATCGACTAAATCGAAGCTTGAAATTTTCACACATTCATGATTACATATTCTAGACAATAAACATCACATTCAAACCTTTCGGTGACTCGGTTTAGCAGTCCCGAAACCACTTCCCGACTAGGGTCAATTTTGGGCTGTCACATGAAACCTTCAAGAAGACCATCTCACCCACTGAATACTCAATCTCCTTACGCTTCAAATCTGTATACGACTTTTGCCCATCAGATTATTCGTTTAACCGATCTCTGATTATTTTGACCTTATCCTCAGTATTCGCTACCAACTCAGGTCCAAGAACCTGTCGTTCCCCCAGTTCGGTCCAACAACTAGGTGTACGACACCTACGTCCATACAGCGCTTCATATGGTGCCATTCGGATACTTACCTGATAACTATTGTTATACGAAACTCTGCCAACGGCAAGTAATCCTCCCAACTACCTCGGAAGTCGATAACGCATCCCCTTAACATGTCTTCCAAAATCTGGATAACCATTTCCGACTGACCATCTGTCTGAGGATGGTGAAAGCTGTGCTAAAGTTCAATCGCGTTCCCAGCGCCTCATGCAACTTTTGCCAGAACTGAGATGTGAACCTAGGATCTCACTCATAAATAATCGATACCGGCACTCCATGAAGTCACACAATCTCTGCCACGTACAATTTGGCTAACTTCTGAAGTGAATAGTAAGTGCAGACAAGTATGAAATGAACAGACTTGGTCAACCTATCCACAATCACCCAAACGGAGTCCTTCTTCGTCGGTGTCAAGGGCAGCCCACTCAAAAAGTCCATGGTTACCCTCTCCCATTTCCAAAGTGGTATCTTTACTGGCTGCAAAAGTCCGGAAGGTAGTTGATGTTCAGCTTTCACCTGCTGACATGTGAAGCATTTCCCCACAAACTCCTTTACTTCTCGCTTAAGCCCAGGCCACCAATACAATTCTTGCAAGTCGTGATACAACTTATTCCCTCCAGGATGTATAGCACAAAGTCCTCCACGAGCTTCTTTTAGTATTGACTGCCTTAAGTTAGAGTCCTTTGGAATGCAAACTCTCCCTCGGAAACACATAACTCCTTCACTATTCAATCCAAACTCAGAAGTTTCCCCTTTCTCAACTTGTTGGAATCGAGAAACTAAAGACTCATCCTTCAACTTATTTTCCTTAATCTGATCCACCTAGGCTGGCCTTACTTGCAACTCCGCCAACAGACTACCATCATCATACAGACTCAAACGAGCAAACATTGCTCTCAGATCAAATACAGCTCTACGACTTAGGGCATCGGCTACCACATTAGCCTTGCCTAGGTGATAGTCAATCGAATAGTTATAATCCTTAAGCAACTCTATCCAACAACTCTTGAATCTGTTCTTTCAGCTATACTAACTCCTTCGGTGCCATCCTGTATGGTGAGATGGACACTAGTGTCATTCCAGGTAGCAAGTCAATTCCAAACTCGACTTCTCGGTTCGGAGCCAATCTTGGGAGCTCTTCTAGAAAAACATCTTGGAACTCCTTAACGGTTTTAACTTTATCCACTGTCAGACCCTCAATCTCCAACTAACTCACAAATGCCAGATAAGCCTCACAACCCTTACGAATTCACTTCTCGGCTTTCAATGCCGACACCATATTGGATAAATAATCCCTTCGCTCACCTATCATCATAACCTCCTCACCCTCAGCGGTCTTTAACACCATACGCTTAGCTGCATAGTCCAGAGTTGCCCTAAGCTTAACAAGCTAATCCATCCCCAGAATGAGGTCGAATTCTCCGAACGGTAACTCCATCAAGTCTCCAGAGAAAATCTTTCCTTGAGTTTCTAAAGGCACGTCTCTATACAGTTTGTCTACCCTAACCGAGTGGTCTAAAGGACTTAGTACAAATACCCCACTCACAGTCTCCTCATAGTGCACACCCAACGACCCAGATATGGCACATGCAACATACGAATGAGTAGATCCAATATCTATCAAAGCAGTCTACGGCATGCTAGAAATCAAGAACGTAATGGTTATGATGTCGGGTGCATCACCCTCCTATCGGCGACGAGCTGCATACACCAACGCTGGCTATCGAGCCTCAGCATTTCTGACCCCTCTGCCAGGTACTCCTCGACCCCGACCATTTCCATTACCGCCCTTACCTTGTCCACGTCCTCTCAGTGGTTGTGGTCCACCTCTCATTGATTGAGCAACCCTCAATTCTGCAACTTGCACCTGATCTATTTTCTGCAGACAGTCCTTTAGTTTATGCTCCATAGATCCGCACCGGAAACAAACACTAGAATGTTTCCTACACTCGCTCAGATGTACCTTACCATAGTCCCCACAAACTTATGGTCTAACAACATTCATCGGAACTGCTCGAACTAGCTCTTCTACTCTTGCCCTTTTAGCACTCCTATTTGCACTACCCGAGGGTCCCGAATCCCTCCGAAATTGGTTTCGATCCTTTTCACGATTCTGTCTTTCAATACGCTTCACCTTCTCAGCTATCTTAACTTTCTCCACCAAAGCAGCAAAGTTTCGCTCCCTCTGTGGAGCAATTAGCACCCTAAGTTCATCTCTAAGACCATCTTCGAAGCACACACTATGTTCATACTCCATAGCAACTATCCCAACGGCATACTGGCCCACCTTAGAAACTCAGCCTCGTACTCAGCAACCGTCTTACCCCCTTAAACCAGATTCAAAAATTCTTTCCTACGGGCATCCAATAACTTGCCCCAACATACTTTCCCTTTAAGACCGTCTTAAACAGCTCCCAAGGTACCCTGTCAGCAGGGGTCCTATCTCTTACAGTGAGCCACCACTGATAAGCCTCGTCCTGTAGTAATGATATGGCTCCCCTCAGCTTCTGCTCTACGAAACAATCTAAGTCATCCATAATCCATTCTGTAGCCTTTAACCAATACTTAGCCACATTCGGGGCTACACCAGATATGCCCCTAAAGATCTCCACCCTGTTAGCCCGGAGTCACTCAAAAATAGATCCTCAAATTTCATTACCCGTACTTGCCCCGGCAACCCTTTCCAGAACATGAAATATTGCCTGAGATAGAGTGTCATCCTCGGCACCTCGATCATGAGACTCCATTTCCGTTGCCGGTGGTACCGGTGCATCTGCCGGCGGCATATTTCCTGAAGACAAAGACCCAGCCCGTGCCTCGGCCACATCCACGGCCCCTTCCACAAGCTGCTCTCGTACTCATATCGTATTATCTGATTACAAATTTTATGTATCAATTAAATATTTTAGTGTTTATTACAGATGTTTTATGAACAGACAGTAATTCAGAGTTTTGGTTTTCGTGAAATCGTAGCATAGCTACAGTCTTTAGTCTACTTATCCAAAAAAATTTTCAGCTCCACCATCACCCTAACTAGAGTATCATAATAAGGTTTCAGTACAGGCATATAGCTGATTATTCAGAAATATTTAGAAAAATTCAAAATGAAACTTACAGACTTGGGCCGAAGATTCGGTGTGCCACCTACTCAGAATCAAATTTTAGAAAACTGGATATGCTACCCTTGAAATCATTTATTTGTAGCAAGAAAATCTAAAACTTTTTTTTGAAACCCATTCCACAGCTGAGTTGTTGCAACTTGACTCTGATACCACTAAATGTAACACCCCAAACCTGGCCCAGACGTTACGGCCGAATTCGGTGTGTCACATTGAAGCGTTACTGTATAGGTCAGGTCTTATCCAAAATCTTTCTTAGTGATTTAAGGGTATTTTCGCTATAGATTAAATTGAATGGAAGCTGTGCACCAGGTAGGATGCCGGAAAAAGAGGAGGTGAGTATATTAGATTGCTTAAGTACCAAGCTCTCAACGGATCCACTCCTAGACATGTACAAAACCATTGCCACACTTTAACTGAATGATTGTTTAGGAAAAACCATTTCATTTTAAGCCTTTGAAAACACTTATTAATTTTTGAAAACGTTTTCATTTCGAAAGCTTTGTCTTGTTTCACGATATTTTGAAATCAGGTAATGTAACACCCCGAACCCGAGACCGTCACCGGAGTCGAACACGAGGTGTTAACAGACTTTAAACCACTTATAAAAAAATTTCCCAGACACTGCCAATCTGCGTACTAGTCGCTTTAAAAATCATATCTTGAGTTCAGAAACTCGGAATCCAGTTCTGTAAATTTTCCCTGAAACTAGACTCATATGCCCATCTACATATTTTTTTCTAGAATTTTTGGTTGGGCCAATTAGTACAGTTTATTAGTCAAAGTCTCCCATGTTACAGGGATCGACTACACTGACCTTTCCGCATTACGACTTGGATATCTCCCTGCACAGAGCTTCAATACTGATGCCGTTTGTTTCTATAGAAACTAGACTCATAGAGGAATCTATGCATCTATAGCATGACTCCTAATTGTCTCTGGTTAATTTATAATGAATTTACAAAGTCGGAACAGGAAATCCAGAAACCGTTCTGGCCCTGTCTCACGAGAACCTCAATATCTCTTAACATACTGTCCATATGACTGTTTCGTTACTTTCCTATGAAAATAGATTCATCAAGGTTCGTTTACATAATTTATTAACTATTTAATTCCCTTCCTACTATTTTTAGTGATTTTCCAAATCTACATCACTACTGCTGTCAGCATCTGCCTTTAAGGTAGACTTTACCTATTTCATAGTTTCCATGATTCAACTAGCCCTTTTAGCATAAATAGCACAAATTATGATAGTGATTAACCATTCCCATGGCCAATCCTTGTTAAGCATATCCACACCTCTCAATAACCATGTCCATACCAAATGATTATAACATTATACTCAAACATATATAAGCCATTTTCGCATGGCTATCCAAAATTATACAAGTCCAAAGGGTCCATGACCCCCAACAAAAAGGGTAGTCCTATACATGCCATTTCGAAGTTCAACCAAAATTGTACCAAAAGGGGGCTTTGATAGTGTGGGCGACTTCGACTTCAAAATCCCGAGTTCGATAGCTGGAGAACCAAAATCTATAAAACAGAAAATCAAGGGACGGAGTAAGCAATTTATGCTTAGTAAGTTTTGAGCAAGGGATTCCAGCACAACAAAAGTATAGCATTCATGTAGCTAAACGGATAATTTCATATGCACAAATTTTCAATATCATACTTACTTCACATTACCAACCCTTTTATTCATACACAAAGATCAACTTAGCCAAAGGCTGGTAGCTCATTTATCAACTGAGCGAATACTTATTTGTAAGGGCTCAACTAATTCAAAGCACATACGAAACATACCTCGATGTTGGGATGTTTCAAGCGTATTAACTGAAATTTTTACAGCAAGATCATTCATTCCCAAATCACGTACCTTCGGAATTTAACCGGATATAGCTACTCGTTCAAATGCCTTCGGGACATAGCCCGGTTATAGTAACTCGCAAAAATGCCTTCGGGACTTAACACGGATTTAGTAACTCGCACAAATGCCTTCGAGACTTAACCCGGATTTAGTAACTCGCACAAATGCCTTCGGGCTTAGCCCGGAATTAGTATCTTGCACAAATGCCTTCGGATCTTAGTCCGGATATGGTCACTTAGCACAAAGCCTTCGGGACTTAGCCCGGACATCATTCAAATAACCATGCACATTTAACAATAAATCATGGCACATTCGTATTTCGTTTTCGTTAGCAAAACTCAAACACAAGACACTTATCATTCTTGCAATTTCGGCTCAATAGCCACACACAAAGAGCATGATTTTGATTTGCTTAAAATATGATCTAATCAAATCATAATTTAAGCTCTTTTACTCAAGAACTTACCTCGGATGTTGTCGAACGATTCCGATAGCTATTCGACCACTTTTTCCTTCCCTTTATCGGATTTAGTTCCCCTTTGCTCTTGAGCTAAATTAAACAAATAAATTGATTTAATCATTTGAGCATCGAAAAGAGGAACACAAGGCACTTAGCCCATATTTATACATTAGACATTAAAGTCACATATGTACGGAATCATGAATCAAACTCAACATTTTGGCTAATTTTCCCCCTTGGCCGGATTTTCTAAGCCAAGACAAAAGCATCAATATGCTTGCCTCTAACCGAATACATGCAACACCAATCTCCTTCCTATGGCCGAATATGCATGTCTATGTTGGGGCCGATTGCAACACTTAATACATTCTACAAGTATGGTCACTTGTATTGACTAAACACCATTTTGTTTCAAGTTCAAAACCTGGCTAATACACACATATATACACTAGTAAAGCATCCTCTCCCTTTCCATCAATTTAACACATGCATTACTCATTAATATACAAAAATTATATTCGGCCTTAGCACACAACTTGCTAGCCGATTCTTCTCCATCTAGCAACCAATGCACATATGTGCTCACTCAAAAATGCTAAAAAGAAGATTCAAGAATCATCAATCCACCATCACATGCATCATTAACAAGCTTCATATTTAGCATGCAATGGCATTAACACAAAATCCACCTAGGCCGAATATCATCCCCATGACATAGCAAAGATTTGAACCATGGGCTAATTAGAACTCAAGCTAGCAACTAAAAACATGCATGAATCTCATGGCACAACCTCAAACATACCTTGATCTAGATACAAGTATGGCCAAACATCCTCCTAATCCTCTTCCAAACCAAACATGAAGCAAGAACTCCTTCCTCCTTCCTTAGAATTTTCGGCCAAAAGAAGATAAAAAAGGATGAACAAAATTTTTCTTTTCTTTTCTTTAACTCACGGCAATGGGGGGGAAAACAACCACACACTTTTTTTTTGTTTTCATCATATTCCCTTTCATGATTTTATGCCCATGCTCCTTATTTTATTGTTTCCACCTATGATGCACCAACACAACATGTCTATGACATGTTCTTGCCCATCACACTTGGTCTACCATGCTTGTCATGGCCGGCCACTACTAATAGAGGGGGAAATTGACATGCAAGTCCCCCCCTTTTTCAACATGCACTAATAGGTCCTTATGCTTTGACCTATCACATTTCAAAATTTTCTCACATAAGTCCTATTTACTAAAACTCACATGCAATCGACTAAATCGAAGCTTGAAATTTTCACACATTCATAATTACATATTCTAGACCATAAATATCACATTCGAACATTTCGGTGACTCGGTTTAGCGGTCCCGAAACTACTTCCTGACTAGGGTCAATTTTGGCTGTCACAACTCTCCCCCACTTAAGAAATTTTCGTCCCCGAAAATCTTACCGGTAAATAGGTTTGGGTATCGTTCTTTCATCGAGCTCTCGGTTTCCCAAGTAGCTTCCTCAATCCCGTGTTTGAGCCATAACACCTTCACTAACGAAACCCTTTTGTTTTGCAACTCCTTCACTTCACGAGCTAGGATACGCATCGGCTCTTCTTCATAACTCATATCGGCTTGAATTTCAACCTCTGATGGGCTAATTATGTGCGATGGATCAGATCGATAGCGTCGAAGCATCGAAACATGAAAGACATCGTGAATCTTTTCAAGTTCAGGGGGCAAAATCAATCTATACGCAACCGGACCAACTCGTTCGGAGATTTCGTACGGCCCAATGAATCTCGGGCTCGACTTGCCCTTACGGCCAAATCTGAGTACCTTTTCCCAAGGTGAAACTTTAAGAAACACTTTATCTCCCACCTGATATTCAATGTCTTTTCGTTTCAAATCCGCATACGATTTTTGACGATCTGTGGCTGCCTTCAGACTTTCACGGATTACCTTTACTTTCTGTTCGGCATCTTTAATCAAATCAACTCCGAAAATTTTACTTTCACCGAGCTCGGTCCAAAACAATGGTGTACGGCATTTACGACCGTACAAAGCCTCGTAAGGTGCCATCTTAATACTTGATTGAAAACTATTGTTGTAAGCGAATTCAATCAAAGGTAAATACCGTTCCCATGAACCACTAAACTCGAGGATGCAACATCTCAACATATCCTCAAGTATCTGAATTATCCGCTCGGATTGACCATCGATTTGTGGAAGAAAAGCGGTGCAAAAATGCAGCTTGGTACCCAAAGCTTCTTGCAATTTCTTCCAAAATCGTGAGGTGAATCTCGGATCTCTATCCGACACGATAGAAATAGGTACCCCGTGTAATCTCACAATCTGAGAAACGTACAATTCAGCTGGTTTATCCAATGAAAAATCCGTACGCACGGGGATAAAGTGAGCCGACTTAGTCAGTCTATCGACAACAACCCAAATCGCATCTTTCTTACTTGCTGACAATGGCAGTCCGGACACAAAGTCCATTGTGACTCGATCCCATTTCCACTCAGGTATCATGATCGGCTGAAGTAATCCTGAAGGCACTTGATGTTCCGCTTTCACTTGTTGACATATTAAACATCTCGAAACAAAGTCGGAGATGTCTCGTTTCATACCATGCCACCAAAATCGACGTTTCAAATCGTTGTACATTTTCGTACTCCCCGAATGAATTGACATTCGGCTACAATGGGCTTCGTTCAGAATCATCGAAATGAGTTCCGAATTCCTTGGAACACACAAACGACTTCTGAACCTCAAACAATCGTCATCATCAATTTGAAGTTCGGATTCCATATTCGGAACACATTCAGCTCGTTTTGCAACCAATTCATCATCAACTTTCTGGGCTTCACGAATTTGATGAATCAATAATGGTTTGGCTTTTAGTTTAGCTACTAACACATTGTCGGGTAGAACAGACAAGTGCACATTCATCGCTCGTAAAGCAAACAATGATTTCCGGCTTAAGGCGTCTGCAACCACATTAGCCTTTCCCGGGTGGTAATCAATGACAAGCTCGTAATCTTTCAACAACTCAAGCCAACGTCTTTGTCGCAGATTTAAGTCTCTTTGAGTCATCAAATATTTGAGACTTTTGTGATCCGAAAATACATGGCACTTTTTACCAAATAAGTAATGTCGCCATATTTTTAAAGCAAATACGATGGCAGCTAGTTCAAGATCATGGGTCGGATAATTTTTCTCATGTGGCTTTAATTGTCTCGACGCATAGGCCACCACTCGACCTTCTTGCATCAATATGCAACCCAACCCAAGTAGGGATGCGTCACTATAAATGACAAACTCTTTGCCTGATTCGGGTTGCACTAAAATTGGAGCTTCAGTCAAATAAGTTTTCAGTTGATCGAAACTTTTCTGACATTTCTCCGTCCATTCGAACTTAACATCCTTTTGAAGTAGCTTCGTCATTGGTGTGGCTATCATCGAGAAACCTTTGACAAATCGTCGGTAATAACCGGCGAGTCCCAAAAAGCTCTGAACCTCAGTAATATTTCTCGGAGGTTTCCAGTTAAGTATGGCTGAAATTTTGCTCGGGTCAACTCGAATACCCGATGCGGATACCACATGACCCAAGAAGCTAACCCCTCTTAACCAGAACTCACACTTACTGAACTTAGCATATAACTGCTTATCCCGCAAAATTTGCAACACTAATCTCAGGTGCTCAGCATGTTCGGTCTCATCTCTTGAATAGACCAAGATGTCATCAATGAACACAACTACGAACCGGTCCAAATACTGTCTGAAGATCCGATTCATCAAATCCATAAATACCGCAGGGGCATTAGTGAGCCCGAACGGCATCACTAAGAACTCGTAGTGACCGTACCTCGTTCTGAAAGCAG
Source organism: Gossypium hirsutum (assembly GCF_007990345.1). Taxonomy (NCBI): domain Eukaryota; kingdom Viridiplantae; phylum Streptophyta; class Magnoliopsida; order Malvales; family Malvaceae; genus Gossypium; species Gossypium hirsutum. The sequence continues at coordinate 77,682,996 of NC_053424.1, read as the reverse complement.
TTTTGGGTACGTCCGAATCTCGAATCCGCAACTGATAATAACCCGATCTCAAATCTATCTTTGAAAACACTGAGGCTCCCTTTAGTTGATCAAACAAATCTTCGATACGCGGTAACGGATATTTGTTCTTTATTGTCACTTTATTCAGCTGACGATAGTCAATGCACAACCTCATGGTTCCGTCCTTCTTTTTCACGAACAATACTGGTGCACCCCAAGGTGAGAAACTTGGTCGGGCGAAACCTCTATCCGTCAATTCTTGCAACTGAGCTTTCAACTCTTTTAACTCGGTTGGTGCCATACGATACGAAGCTATCGAAATCGGTGTAGTCCCAGGTACAAGCTCAATACCAAACTCTATCTCCCGAACAGGTGGTAAACCCGGTAATTCTTCAGGAGAAACATCCGGGTATTCACAAACCACCGGCACAGATTCGGGTTTCTTTTCTAATTCTTTGTCATCAAGTACATACGCAAGGTATGCTTCGCACCCTTTTCTTACATATTTCTGGGCCAACATTGAGGATATTACAGCTGGCAACCCCTTTAAGTCCGTAGACTCAACTCGGATTATCTCGTTATTTGCGCACCTCAAATCAATAGTCTTGCTTTTGCAATTCACAACCGCATCATGCGCGGTCAACCAATCCAAACCAAGAATAACATCAAATTCATCAAACGGCAAAAGCATCAAGTCCGCCGGAAAACAGGAACCTCGAATTACTAGGGGACATTTCTTACACACTTTGTCGACAAGCACGTAACGACCCAAGGGATTTGACACCCGAATTACGAACTCAGTAGACTCAATAGGTAAAGTCTTACTGGATGCTAAGGTTACACATATGTAAGAATGAGTAGAACCGGGGTCAATCAAAGCAATTACATTAGTATCAAAGAGAGTAAAAGTACCGGTAATAACATCAAGCGAAGAAGCATCCTCGCGGGCACGTATAGCATAAGCTCTAGCAGGCGCACGAGCCTCGGATCTGGTCGTAGCATCTCTAGATCCTCTCTGACCACCACTAGCATTGCCCATATTTCTAGATGGTCTACCTCGAGCAGTGGTAGCACTCGGTTTCCCACTCTGATTTACATTCTGTTCAGACAACCTCGGGCAATCTTTAATGAAGTGGTCAACTGATCCGCACTTGTAACAGGAGCGGTCATGGAATCTACCACTCCCCGAATGCCATTTACCGTAATATCGGCATTCCGTTCTGTCTCGACATTCATTCCCAACACTGGCAACCGAAGTGCCTCGTGTACCCACAGGGGGTCGATCACGATCTCGTCTAAAAAGGCCCGAAGTGCCTCTAGACCGTCCCACATCATCTCAAAATTTCTTCAATGCCTGTTGAAGAGACTTTCTCGAGGATCTTTTACGAAACTCTCCAGTTCCCACATCAACTTTTTGTTTTTCTTTTCTAAGCTCTTCGGCTTTACAAGCTCGCTCGACAACTACTACGAACTCTCGTATTTCAAGAATGCCAACGAACATTTTTATATCTTCATTCAGCCCATCCTCGAAGCGTTTACACATGGTAGCCTCGGACGAAACACATTCCCGAGCGTATCTACTAAGTCTAACAAATTTTCGCTCGTAATCAGTAACTGACATAGAACCTTGCTTAAGCTCAAGAAATTCCTTCCGTTTTTGATCAACAAATCTCTGACTGATATACTTTTTCTGAAACTCAGTTTGGAAAAACTCCCAAGTTACTTGCTCTCGGGGCACAACAAAAGTCAGAGTACTCCACCAATAGTAGGCAGAATCGCGTAGCAAGGAGATAGTACACTTTAGGCATTCATCGGATGTACAAGATAGCTCATCGAGTACCCGGATAGTGTTGTCCAACCAAAATTCAGCTTGCTCGGCATCGTCGCTATCCGTAGCTTTAAATTCAGTAGCCCCATGTTTTCGGATTCTGTCAACTGGGGGCTTATTTGACCTTATTTGGTCAGTTACCGGAGGTATTGTAGGTGCGGGGGTTGTATTAGTCGGGAATGGAGGTTGTGGAACAGCCGTATTAGTTCGAATGTATTGGTTGAACCAATCATTCATCACGCTATAGAAAACTTGTCTAGCTTCATCATTCGGATTACTAGCATTAGGTTGAGAGTCCGCCGGTGCTGTCCCTTGTGCGGGAGCAGGCGCTACACTCTCAAGATCATCAGCTACCGCTCGGTCGGGATCGGGATCCATTACAATAAATAAACACATTTACAATTGTCAGAAATCACCACACTATCAAATAATCACATAAAATGGCATGTATAGCTAAACCCAACGCATTACGGTAGTCCTAGAATCGACTAAACCGTAGCTCTGATACCAATCAAATGTAACACCCCGAACCCGAGACCGTCACCGGAGTCGAACACGAGGTGTTAACAGACTTTAAACCACTTATAAAAAAATTTCCCAGACACTGCCAATCTGCGTACTAGTCGCTTTAAAAATCATATCTTGAGTTCAGAAACTCAGAATCCAGTTCCGTAAATTTTCCCTGAAACTAGACTCATATGCCCATCTACATATTTTTTTCTAGAATTTTTGGTTGGGCCAATTAGTACAGTTTATTAGTCAAAATCTCCCATGTTACAGAGATCGACTACACTGACCTTTGCGCATTACGACTTGGATATCTCCCTGCACAGAGCTTCAATACTGATGCTGTTTGTTTCTATAGAAACTAGACTCAGAGAGGAATCTATACATATATGGCATGACTTCTAATTGTCTCTGGTTAATTTATAATGAATTTCCAAAGTCGGAACAGGAAATCCAGAAACCGTTCTGGCCCTGTCTCACAAGAACCTCAATATCTCTTAACATACTGTCCATATGACCGTTTCGTTACTTTCCTATGAAAATAGATTCATCAAGGTTCGTTTACATAATTTATTAAATATTTAATTACCTTCCTACTATTTTTAGTGATTTTCCAAATCTACATCACTGCTGCTGTCAGCATCTGCCTTTAAGGTAGACTTTACCTATTTCATAGTTTCCATGATTCAACTAGCCCTTTTAGCATAAATAGCACAAATTATGATAGTGATTAACCATTCCCATGGCCAATCCTTGTTAAGCATATCCACACCTCTCAATAACCATGTCCATACCAAATGATTATAACATTATACTAAAACATATATAAGCCATTTTCGCATGGCTATCCAAATTATACAAGTCCAAAGGGTCCATGACCCCCAACAAAAAGGGTAGTCCTATACATGCCATTTCGAAGTTCAACCAAAATTGTACCAAAAGGGTGGCTTTGATAGTGTGGGCGACTTCGACTTCAAAATCCCGAGTTCGATAGCTGGAGAACCAAAATCTATAAAACAGAGAATCAAGGAGACGGAGTAAGCAATTTATGCTTAGTAAGTTTTGAGCAAGGGATTCCAGCACAACAAAAGTATAGCATTCATGTAGCTAAACGGATAATTTCATAAGCACAATTTTTCAATATCATACTTACTTCACATTACCAACCCTTTTATTCATACACAAAGATCAACTTAGCCAAAGGCCGGTAGCTCATTTATCAACTGAGCGAATACTTATTTGTAAGGGCTCAACTAATTCAAACCACATACGAAACATACCTCAATGTTGGGATGTTTCAAGCGTATTAACTGAAATTTTTACAGCAAGATCATTCATTTCCAAATCACGTACCTTCGGAATTTAACCGGATATAGCTACTCGTTCAAATGCCTTCGGGACATAGCCCGGTTATAGTAACTCCCACAAATGCCTTCGGTACTTAACCCGGATTTAGTAACTCGCACAAATGCCTTCGGGACTTAACCCGGATTTAGTAACTCGCACAAATGCCTTCGGGCTTAGCCCGGAATTAGTATCTCGCACAAATGCCTTCGGATCTTAGTCCGGATATGGTCACTTAGCACAAAGCCTTTGGGACTTAGCCCGGACATCATTAAAATAACCATGCACATTTAACAATAAATCATGGCACATTCGTATTTCGTTTTCGTTAGCAAAACTCAAACACAAGACACTTATCATTCTTGCAATTTCGGCTCAATAGCCACAAACAAAGAGCATGATTTTGATTTGCTTAAAACATGATCTAATCAAATCATAATTTAAGCTCTTTTACTCAAGAACTTACCTCGGATGTTGTCGAACGATTCCGATAGCTATTCAACCACTTTTTCCTTCCCTTTATCGGATTTAGTTCCCCTTTGCTCTTGAGCTTAATTAAACAAATAAATTGATTTAATCATTTGAGCATCGAAAAGAGGAACACAAGGCACTTAGCCCATATTTATACATTAGACATTAAAGTCACATATGTACGGAATCATGAATCAAACTCAACATTTTGGCTAATTTTCCCCCTTGGCCGAATTTTCTAAGCCAAGACAAAAGCATCAATATGCTTGCCTCTAACCGAATACATGCAACACCAATCTCCTTCCTATGGCCGAATATGCATGTCTATGTTGGGGCCGATTGCAACACTTAATACATTCTACAAGTATGGTCACTTGTATTGACTAAACATCATTTTGTTTCAAGTTCAAAACTTGGCTAATACACACATATATACACTAGTAAAGCATCCTCTCCCTTTCCATCAATTTAACACATGCATTACTCATTAATATACAAAAATTATATTCGGCCTTAGCACACAACTTGCTAGCCGATTCTTCTCCATCTAGCAACCAATGCACATATGTGCTCACTCAAAAATGCTAAAAAGAAGATTCAAGAATCATCAATCCACCATCACATGCATCATTAACAAGCTTCATATTTAGCATGCAATGGCATTAACACAAAATCCACCTAGGCCGAATATCATCCCCATGACATAGCAAAGATTTGAACCATGGGCTAATTAGAACTCAAGCTAGCAACTAAAAACATGCATGAATCTCATGGCACAACCTCAAACATATCTTGATCTAGATACAAGTATGGCCAAACCTCCTCCTAATCCTCTTCCAAACCAAACATGAAGCAAGAACTCCTTCCTCCTTCCTTAGAATTTTCGGCCAAAAGAAGATAAAAAAGGATGAACAAAATTTTTCTTTTCTTTTCTTTAACTCACGGCAATGGGGGGGGGAACAACCACACACTTTTCTTTTTGTTTTCATCATATTCCCTTTCATTATTTTATGCCCATGCTCCTTATTTTATTGTTTCCACCCATGATGCACCAACACAACATGTCTATGACATGTTCTTGCCCATCACACTTGGTCTACCATGCTTGTCATGGCCGGCCACTACTAATAGAGGGGGGAAATTGACATGCAAGTCCCCCCCTTTTTCAACATGCACTAATAGGTCCTTATGCTTTGACCTATCACATTTCAAAATTTTCTCACATAAGTCCTATTTACTAAAACTCACATGCAATCGACTAAATCGAAGCTTGACATTTTCACACATTCATAATTACATATTCTAGACCATAAATATCACATTCGAACATTTCGGTGACTCGGTTTAGCGGTCCCGAAACCACTTCCCGACTAGGGTCAATTTTGGACTGTCACAGGTAATCTCTTTTAAAAACACGCCCTAGAGCTATTCAATTTCAAACATTTAAATCCATATCATGCCTAAGCTAATAATCATACTAAAGCAATTAAAATAATTTAAGCGGTCTTATTACAACTTAAAACCCAAAACAATTAAAGTAAATGAAACTAATCCAGTCATAAGAAGAAAATTGAGCTTGCAAAACATGTGTCCACTCCGAATCCCTCTCAGCTCCAAGTCCACTATGGTTGGGGGTTACCTGCACGGATAAAATTAAGGGGTGAGTTTGGAAACTCAGTGTGAAAAATAACCCAACCATAGTCCAGATCAGTTCAAACCACAGAAACAGATTAAGTTGGGCCTTAGCCCTATACAGAATTCAGAATGAAGCCCATAGGCCCATAACAGAAACAAAATAGATATATCTTGTATACAAAAAACCCACCCCATATCCATCCGTATACACCCCCGTGCCAACCTTACACCATGTAGGGAGACTACTCGACCCACCCATCAGCTACACATCACAAAATTTGCAGCATGGCTGCCAAAACAGATATTGTGACAGAGTCACCAGATACAGATATTGTGGCAGAGCCACCAGAAACAGATATTTGTGGCAAAGCCACCAGATCAGATATTTGTGGCAAAGCCACCAGATGAGATATTTGTGGCAGAGCCACCAGAACGCTTCCTCCATCAATATAACCCATATCCCATGCAACAGATATACATGTCATGGCATACAATAAACAAAATCAAATATCATGCATTTCAGTCAAAATTAACCCTAGAGGTATAATTGTAATTTTGCACCTAAGGGTATAATGGTAATTTTCATAGTTAGGGGTATTTTAGTAAATTGAACTATTTTAGGGTTTACACTCATATTACAGCCATTAACACATTAACAGAAACACTTACCGAACGTTTTTATCGAATTGGGCCCGTTGGCCCATTAACCCGATTTCGGCCCATTAAGCCCAAATATACTGAAGTGTACGAAATTGCGCACTTTGCAATCATACCGCTTGATGATTACCAAAATTAACAACAAACCATTTCACGAGCGCTCGCACGCTCACAAGTTCACAAAATGCCGGCTTTTCGGCATTTCAGCTTTTCGGCTTTTGCCTAGTCTAGGAGTGGGTGTCTTTTACATACCTGAGTTGCAACAACTGCTACCAAAATCTCCCACGATATCCTACAATTGTCACTAGACATATCAGATCCAAAATAAAATGGCAACCTTCATAAACTTACTTACCATAATCTGCCATCAATACCTATGGCCCTTGAGATCCTACCTTTGCCAAAACTAGAGACTAGATCTAGATCTAGTCGTTCCACTTGTCCAAGCCTTCGATCAGCAGCCTCTGGATCACACTAACACCAAAACAAATCAATTCTTACAACCCTTAGAGCATTAAGCTCCAATCAACATCCTCCCTATGCCTTTAGGGATTTCGGCTTTTCTAAAACTCGAAATAAAGAATAGATTTGAGTACCTACTTTAGGTTCTTTCAACCAAAACAATTCCACTTCAGTTTCTACTCAGATCTAATATAGATCCAGCCCTTAAACACTAGCAGAAATCGAATCTTAGAGATCTAAAGATTCGACTATACGTCCCTAAAAACTATGGTATTTTTGGCTTTTGGAACTGTGAAGAGGAAGATGATTTGGTATGGTTCTTTTTGCAGTGGTATTGCCGACAGGGGTTATGGTTTAGAGGATGTGAAAATCAACCAAAAGAGATGAAGAAAATAGGAGGATTTTGACTAGAAGAAATTGGCACAAGAAACAATTTTTAAGATTTCGACTTTTATGGCGATCAGCTATAGAGGTTTAGAAAAGAATGGGAATGAAAAAGGAGATGAGTAGAATGGTAGGAATGTTTCGGCTAGAGAAGAAAAGAAGGAGAAAACGAAAATAGAAGAAGAGAGGAGAAGAGAAGGAAGAATTCGGCACTCAGGAGATCTAACTTTGCGTTTTTTGGCTTTTTGTGACACTGAGAAGAGAATAGAATGAAAGTGAAGGCTCTAGGTGGCTAACCCTAATTCGGGAAAATAAAAAGAAAATAAAGCTTTCCCTAATGGCCATTCAGACCCACGGCCCAACCTTCCTAAAGCCCTAGCCAAATTTCCACTTAAGCTCTATCACATGCCTGACATATGCACACAAAAATAAAAGTAACAACACGCTTACCTTGTGACTTGAACTCTGGCTCTCCCTAATCATCCACACGTCACTCCCCAAACACCTAGGTGGCGCCACATGCCACTTTACCACAGATCTTTTTGTGTCCTATTTTACCACCTCAATTTTAAAAGCCCATATCGCCAGAACCCTCTCTGTCAAAAATTAAAATTCAGGAATTGCCTCAAATTAAATTTACTGTTGGGCCTTTTAAAGGCCCCCCAACATACTTAGACCCACACCAGACAGTCGAAACACAGTATTTCTAAAATTCATTGAAAATTATAGAAATCTCAAAAGTCCCAAAAATTGGGGCGTTACATTGGAGACCAAGTTAACCCGATTTTTGGCTACACTTGGCTATCTACATAATCCACTTTTTGGTTTAATTGCACAAGGTCCTTACAATGTTGAAGAAATTAGAGATTTTCCCGAAGATTTGTACTTAACCGAGTCTCATTCATGAGTTGTTGTGGCACTTAAATTGAGAAAAAATCAGCTCAATTTCCTCAATTCATGGCCGGCCACCCCTTGAAGATTCTTGAAAAGAGGAAAGCTCCTATTTTTAGCAAACTATCCTCCTCTCATCACTTATAAAAATGACCCATTCATTCCCTCAATCATCATCCCTCATCATTCATCATTCTTTCTTCTCTCCAAATTCTCTTAGCCTTTTCCATTCCCCACGCCTAGCATCATCTCTTCATAGAGATTTTAGCAATTAAGCCTCTTAAAGAGCCCTTGGTCGGCCACCTTGGAGAGCCATCAACAAAGGAGCAAAGCAAAGAAGCGAAGGAGCCCAGTCAGTCAAAGTCTTGGGTGACAGCCACTTTGATTTGGGTTTAATCTTTCTTTTCTTTAGTTAAATCTAAAAATGTTTGCTATGTGTTCTTTGTTCTTGTTTACAACAATGTTAGCTTAATTTTGTTTAAGCTAAGATGATTATTTTGATTAAATAATATTTATTAGATTCATGCTTATAATGTTTGTGCCTCAATTGATCATGTTTTCAATTAAAATCAAGTTTGTATTTCGTTCACACGTGATTGAAATGCACCTAAATTAGCTGAGCGATCCTAACCAGACGTCGGCTTATGAACGCATAATTAAAATTGCATGCTCAATTTAGATCCTAACCTGATTAAATTGCAGGTTGCATAACAACTCTAACCAAGCTCTTTTATCGCATACTTTTTTAGATTCGTGTGATTAAACTGTTTCAAATCTAACACATCCCCATTTCCTCACACGAATATTAAGAAACCCGTAGTAAATAAGGATCAGTAAAATGTGTATTTACTAAGTAAAGGATTCCAAAAGAAACTAATGTAGTTTCCAAACTCATGAAAGATCAAGTTGCCATGGAATGTTTTTGTGACAGCCCTAAAGTGACCCTAGTCGGAAAGCGGTTTCGGGACCGCTAAACCGAGTCACCAAATTATTTGAATATGATATTTATTGTCTAAAATATGTGATTATGAATGTGTGAAAGTTTTAAGCTTCGATTTAGTAAATTACATGTGAATTTAGTCAATAGGACTTATGTGTGACACTTCTGAAATGTGATAGGTTAACCTGTAAGGATCTATTAGTGCATGTAATCATAGGGGTGGACTTGCATGTCAATTTCCCCCATTTAATTACTAGTGGCCGACCATGACAAAGGGTGATGGGCAAAACATGTCATAGACATGTTATGTTGGTGCATCATGGGAGGAACAACAAAATAAAAAGTTAGTAATAAAGAAATGGAAAAAGGAAAATGATGAAAGAAAAAAAGGGATCATCATTCATGTTCTTGCTAGCCGAATCTAAAGAAAAAAAAAGGGAACAAGAGCATTCGGTGATGAAAACAAGTTGTGTCCTTTGATTCTTCTTGGCCGAATTGAAAGGAGGAAGAAAGGAGTGAAGCAATCGGCCATCTTAGGTCAATATTAAGGTAAGGTGTTCATATTAGTTCTTGAAATTTTAGTTGATCTTGAGTGAGATATCAAGTTATTTTTTTTGTAACCCATGATGAAATTTTGATTTTGGATTGAGTAAGGTTTTTGACTATGGTAGTTAATAATGGTGAGTTTTGTTGTTTCATGTTAAAGTTAGGTGAATGATGATGGATGAGTGTTTGAACCATAAAAAGAATTCGGCTACCTTGTTATGAACTAGGGCCGAATGTGAGTTGGTTGTGGTTGAATATTGCATGCTTGGTAGAATGGTGGATGAAAGTGCCGAATGTGGTCTTTGGTTTGGCATGAAGTGATAAATAAAGGTTTAAAAGATAGCTTAAGTTAATTGATACTCACTAATGAGTTCGAATGGAAGCTTTGTTAAGTGGGAAATGAGTGGCCGAGAGAGAGAATTATGGACTATTGCCGAATGTATGTTGGATTGATAGAGTCTCCAAATTGATTTTATGTGTGTATGCATGACCGAATATAATCGGCCACATGAGTAAAGAAATGGGTTATTTGACATGTGGTAAAGTTAAGTGTTAAACGAAATGGAAATGAAATCATATTGGAATATGTATACTCGACCACATGAATGAGTACATAGGTTGATGTGTATGTTCGGCCATAGGTAAACATGTTGATGGCTTTATCTTGACTTAGAAAATTCGGCTAAGGTGAATATTGGCTAATATGTTGAGTTGATTCATGATTTCATATGTATGTGACCTTAGTTTCTAATGTATATATATGAGCTAAGTATCTTGAGTTCCTCTTTTGATGCTCAAATTATTAAATCAATTTATTCGTTAAATTAAGCTCAAGAGCAAAGGGGAACTAAATCCGATAAAGGGAAGGAAAAAGTGGTCGAATAGCCATCGAAATCGTTCGACAACATCCGAGGTAAGTTTTCGAGGAATGAGACTTAGTTTATGATTTGATTAAGTCATAATGTATGTGCATAGAGATCGTGTTATAAAGCAAACTAAACCATGCTATTTGTATGTGGCTAGTGAGCCGAAATGGGAATGCTTAATACGTGACTTGTGTTTGAACTCTAATTATGAAAATGAAATTAGATGTGTCATGATTTATTGATATCTGCATGAATGTTCGGATGATAACCGGGCTAAGTCCCGAGAGCATTTGAGCTAGTGGCTAATTTCGGGCTAAGTCCCGAAGGCATTCGTGCGAGCTACTATATCCGGGCTAAGTCCCGAAATCGTTTGTGCGAGCTATTATATCCGGGCTAAGTCCGAAGGCATTCGTGCTAGCTACTATATCCGGGCTAAGTCCTGAAGGCGTTTGTGCGAGCTATTATATCCGGGCTAAGTCCCGAAGGCATTTGTGCGAGTTATTATACCGGGCTAAGTCCCGAAGGCATTTGTGCAAGTTACTATAACCGGGCTAAGTCCCGAAGGCATTTGAGCTAGTAGCTATATCCGGCTAAACTCCGAAGGTACTTGGTTTGAGAACGAGTGATCTTGCTGTAATAATTTAAATTGATACGCTCGTAAAACCCAATGATGAGGTACGTTTCGTATATGCATTAGGGTGGTGATTCCGTTTAAATAATATTCGCTCAGTAAATTAATGAGCTTCCGGCCTTGGCTAAGTTGATCTTTTGTGTATGAATATAAGGGTTGGTAATGTGAAGTAAGTATGATATTGAGAATTTGTGCATATGAGATTATCCGTTTAGCCATATGAATGCTATACTTTGGTTGTGTCTAATTTCATGGCTCAAACTTACTAAGCATTAAATGCTTACTCCGTTTATTTGATTATCTGTTTTATAGATTTTGGGTTCGTCAGCTATCAGACTCGGGATTGTTGAAGTCGAAGTCGTCCACACTATCAAAGCCCCTTTTGGTACACTTTTGGTTGAACTTTGAAATGGCATGTATAGGACTACCCGTTTTGTTGTTGGTCATGGACCCTTTGGTTTTGTGTAAATTTGGATAGCCATGCGAAAATGGCTTATATACACTTTGAGCTTAGTATTATAATCGTCTTGTATGATGTTCATTAAGAGGTATGGAAATGTTTGGGAATGATTAGCCGTTGGAATGGTTAATCATGATCATATTTTGTGCTATATATGCTAAAGGGCTAGTTGAATCATGGAAACTATGTAATAGGTAAAGTCTACCTTAAAAATAGATGCTGATAGCAGCAGTGACATGAATGTGAAAAATCACTAAAAATAGTAGGAATGGAATTAAATAGTGAATAAATTATGTAATCGAACCTTGATGAATCTATTTTCATAGAAAAGTAACGAAATGATCCTATGAACAGTATATTATGAGATATTTAAGTTTTCGCGAAACAGGGCTAGAACGGTTTCTGGATTCCCTGTTTCGAATTTGGAAATTCATTATAAATTAACCAGAGATAATTAAAAGTCATTCCATATATGTATAGATTCCTTTTCGAGTCTAGTTTTCATAGAAACAAACGACATCAATATTGAAGCCCTGTACAGGGAGATATCTTGGTCGCAATGCAGGAAGATCAGGGTAGTCGAACCCTGTAACAGGGGAGTCTTTAACTAATAAACTGTACTAATTGGCTCGACCAAAAATTCTAGAAAACAATTTGTGGATGGATATATGAGTCTAGTTTAAGGGAAAAATTACGAAACTTATTTTCGAGTTTTGGAACTCAAGATATGATTTTTAAGGTGACAGTGACGCAGTTAGTCAGCTGTCTGGAAATTTTTAAAATGGACTGTGAAAATAAGTGAATTAAGCCTGTTAACCCCTCGTGTCCGACTCCAGAAATGGTCTCGAATACGGGGTGTTACAATTAAATTGGTATCAGAGCTACGGTTTAGTCGATTCTAGGACTACTGTAATACGTGTGGGTCTAGCTATACATGCCATTTTGTGATTATTTGATAGTGTGGTGATTTCTGACATTTGCAAATGTGTTTATTTATAGTAATGGATCCTGATCCCGACCGAGCGGTAGCTGATGATCTTGAGAGTGTAGCGCCTGCTCCCGCACAAGGGACAGCGCCGGCGGACTCTCAACCGATTGCTAGCAATCCGAATGATGAGGCTAGGCAAGCTTTTTATAGCATGATGAATGATTGGTTCAACCAATACATTCGAACTAATACGACTGTTCCACAACCTCCATTCCCGACTAATGCCACCCCCGCACCTACAATACCTCCAGGAACTGACCAAATAAGGTCAAATAAGCCCCCAGTTGACAAAATCTGAAAACACGGGGCTACTGAATTTAAGGCTACAGATAGCGATGATGCCGAGCAAGCTGAATTTTGGTTGGACAACACTATTTGGGTACTCGATGAGCTATCTTGCACACCCGATGAGTGCCTAAAGTGTACTATCTCCTTGCTACGTGATTCTGCCTACTATTGATGGAATACGTTGACTTCTGTTGTGCCCAGAGAGCAAGTAACTTGGGAGTTCTTCCAAACTGAGTTTCGAAAGAAGTATATCAGTCAGAGATTCATTGACCAAAAACGAAAGGAATTTCTTGAACTCAAACAAGGTTCCATGTCGGTTACCGACTATGAACGAAAATTTGTGAGGCTTAGTCGATACGCGCGAGAATGCATTTCTTCAGAGGCCGTGATGTGTAAACATTTCGAGAATGGACTGAATGATGATATAAAGCTGTGTGTTGGCATTTTAGAAATCTGAGAATTTGTGGTACTCGTCGAGCGAGCTTGCAAAGCTGAGGAGCTCAGTATGGAGAAAAGAAAAGCTGATATGGGAGCAAAGGAGTTTCGTAAGAGGTCTTCGGGGAGGCCCTTTCAATAGTCATCGAAGAAATTTAGAGATGATTTAGGCCGATCTAGAAACACTTCGGGCTTTTCTAGACGAGATCGCGATCGACCCCCTGTGAGTGCACGAGTCACTTCGGTCGCCAGTGTTGGAACTGATTGTCGAGATAGAGCGAAGTGCCAGTATTGTGGTAAATGGCATTCGGGGAGTTGTAGATTCCATGACCGCTCCTGTTACAAGTGCGGGTCAGTTGAACACTTTATTAAAGATTGCCCGAGGTTGTCTGAACAGAATGTAAATCAGATTGGGAAACCGGGTGCTACCACTGCTCGAGGTAGACATCTAGAAATACGGGCAATGCTAGTGGTGGTCAGAGAGGATCTAGAGATGCAACGACCAGATCTGAGGCTCGTGCTCCTGCTAGAGCTTATGCTATACGCGCACGTGAAGATGCTTCCTCGCCAGACGTTATTACCAGTACTTTTACTCTCTTTGATTCTAATGTGATTGCTTTGATTGACCCCGGTTCTACTCATTCTTATATATGTGAAACCTTAGCATCCAGTAAGACTTTACCTATTGAGTCTACTCATTCGGGTGTCAAATCCCTTGGGTCGTTACGTGCTTGTCGACAAAGTGTGTAAGAAATGTCCCCTAGTAATTCGAGGTTCCTGTTTTCCGGCGGACTTGATGCTTTTGCCGTTTGATGAATTTGATGTTATCCTCGGTTTAGATTGGTTGACCGTGCATGATGCGGTTGTGAATTGCAAAAGCAAGACTATTGATTTGAGGTCGCAAATAACGAGATAATTCGAGTTGAGTCTACGGACTTAAAGGGGTTGCCACCTGTAATATCATCAATGTTGGCCCAGAAATATGAAGAAAGGGGTGCGAAGCATACCTTGCGAATGTACTTGATGACAAAGAGTTAGAAAAGAAACCCGAATCTGTGCCGGTGGTTTGTGAATACCCGGATGTTTTTCTCGAGGAATTGGCGGGTTTACCACCTGTTCGGGAGGTAGAGTTTGGTATTGAGCTTGTACCTGGGACTACGCCGATTTCGATAGCTCCGTATCGTATGGCACCAACCGAGTTAAAAGAGTTGAAAGCTCAATTGCAAGAATTGACGGATAGAGGTTTCGCTCGACCAAGTTTCTCTCCTTGGGGTGCACCAGTATTGTTTGCGAAAAAGAAGGACGGAACCATGAGGTTGTGCATCGACTATCATCAGCTGAATAAGGTGACAATAAAGAATAAATATCCGATGCCATGTATTGATGATTTGTTTGATCAACTAAAGGGAGCCTCAGTGTTTTCGAAGATAGATTTGAGATCGGGTTATTACCAGTTGCGAGTTCAAGATTCGGATATACCCAAAACTGCTTTCAGAACGAGATACGGCCACTACGAGTTCTTAGTGATGCCGTTTAGGCTCACTAATGCCCCTGCGGTATTTATGGATTTGATGAATCAGATCTTTAGACAGTATTTGGACCGGTTCATAGTTGTATTTATTGATGACATTTTGGTCTATTCAAGAGATGAGACCGAACATGCTGAGCACCTGAGATTAGTGTTGCAAATTTTACGGGATAAGCAGTTATATGCTAAGTTCAGTAAGTGTGAGTTCTGGTTAAGAGAGGTGAGCTTCTTGGGCCATGTGGTATCCGCATCGGGATTCGAGTTGATCCGAGCAAAATTTCAGCCATACTTAACTGGAAGCCTCCGAGAAATATTACTGAGGTTCGGAGCTTTTTGGGACTTACCGGTTACTACCGACGGTTTGTAAAAGGTTTCTCGATGATAGCCACACCAATGACGAAGCTACTTCAAAAAGATGTTAAGTTCGAATGGGAATGAAAAAGGAGATGAGTAGAATGGTAGGAATGTTTCGGCTAGAGAAGAAAAGAAGGAGAAAACGAAAATAGAAGAAGAGAGGAGAAGAGAAGGAAGAATTCGGCACTCAGGAGATCTAACTTTGCGTTTTTTGGCTTTTTGTGACACTGAGAAGAGAATAGAATGAAAGTGAAGGCTCTAGGTGGCTAACCCTAATTCGGGAAAATAAAAAGAAAATAAAGCTTTCCCTAATGGCCATTCAGACCCACGGCCCAACCTTCCTAAAGCCCTAGCCAAATTTCCACTTAAGCTCTATCACATGCCTGACATATGCACACAAAAATAAAAGTAACAACACGCTTACCTTGTGACTTGAACTCTGGCTCTCCCTAATCATCCACACGTCACTCCCCAAACACCTAGGTGGCGCCACATGCCACTTTACCACAGATCTTTTTGTGTCCTATTTTACCACCTCAATTTTAAAAGCCCATATCGCCAGAACCCTCTCTGTCAAAAATTAAAATTCAGGAATTGCCTCAAATTAAATTTACTGTTGGGCCTTTTAAAGGCCCCCCAACATACTTAGACCCACACCAGACAGTCGAAACACAGTATTTCTAAAATTCATTGAAAATTATAGAAATCTCAAAAATCCCAAAAATTGGGGCGTTACATTGGAGACCAAGTTAACCCGATTTTTGGCTACACTTGGCTATCTACATAATCCACTTTTTGGTTTAATTGCACAAGGTCCTTACAATGTTGAAGAAATTAGAGATTTTCCCGAAGATTTGTACTTAACCGAGTCTCATTCATGAGTTGTTGTGGCACTTAAATTGAGAAAAAATCAGCTCAATTTCCTCAATTCATGGCCGGCCACCCCTTGAAGATTCTTGAAAAGAGGAAAGCTCCTATTTTTAGCAAACTATCCTCCTCTCATCACTTATAAAAATGACCCATTCATTCCCTCAATCATCATCCCTCATCATTCATCATTCTTTCTTCTCTCCAAATTCTCTTAGCCTTTTCCATTCCCCACGCCTAGCATCATCTCTTCATAGAGATTTTAGCAATTAAGCCTCTTAAAGAGCCCTTGGTCGGCCACCTTGGAGAGCCATCAACAAAGGAGCAAAGCAAAGAAGCGAAGGAGCCCAGTCAGTCAAAGTCTTGGGTGACAGCCACTTTGATTTGGGTTTAATCTTTCTTTTCTTTAGTTAAATCTAAAAATGTTTGCTATGTGTTCTTTGTTCTTGTTTACAACAATGTTAGCTTAATTTTGTTTAAGCTAAGATGATTATTTTGATTAAATAATATTTATTAGATTCATGCTTATAATGTTTGTGCCTCAATTGATCATGTTTTCAATTAAAATCAAGTTTGTATTTCATTCACACGTGATTGAAATGCACCTAAATTAGCTGAGCGATCCTAACCAGACGTCGGCTTATGAACGCATAATTAAAATTGCATGCTCAATTTAGATCCTAACCTGATTAAATTGCAGGTTGCATAACAACTCTAACCAAGCTCTTTTATCGCATACTTTTTTAGATTCGTGTGATTAAACTGTTTCAAATCTAACACATCCCCATTTCCTCACACGAATATTAAGAAACCCGTAGTAAATAAGGATCAGTAAAATGTGTATTTACTAAGTAAAGGATTCCAAAAGAAACTAATGTAGTTTCCAAACTCATGAAAGATCAAGTTGCCATGGAATGTTTTTGTGACAGCCCTAAAGTGACCCTAGTCGGAAAGCGGTTTCGGGACCGCTAAACCGAGTCACCAAATTATTTGAATATGATATTTATTGTCTAAAATATGTGATTATGAATGTGTGAAAGTTTTAAGCTTCGATTTAGTAAATTACATGTGAATTTAGTCAATAGGACTTATGTGTGACACTTCTGAAATGTGATAGGTTAACCTGTAAGGATCTATTAGTGCATGTAATCATAGGGGTGGACTTGCATGTCAATTTCCCCCATTTAATTACTAGTGGCCGACCATGACAAAGGGTGATGGGCAAAACATGTCATAGACATGTTATGTTGGTGCATCATGGGAGGAACAACAAATAAAAAGTTAGTAATAAAGAAATGGAAAAAGGAAAATGATGAAAGAAAAAAAGGGATCATCATTCATGTTCTTGCTAGCCGAATCTAAAGAAAAAAAAAAGGGAACAAGAGCATTCGGTGATGAAAACAAGTTGTGTCCTTTGATTCTTCTTGGCCGAATTGAAAGGAGGAAGAAAGGAGTGAAGCAATCGGCCATCTTAGGTCAATATTAAGGTAAGGTGTTCATATTAGTTCTTGAAATTTTAGTTGATCTTGAGTGAGATATCAAGTTATTTTTTTTGTAACCCATGATGAAATTTTGATTTTGGATTGAGTAAGGTTTTTGACTATGGTAGTTAATAATGGTGAGTTTTGTTGTTTCATGTTAAAGTTAGGTGAATGATGATGGATGAGTGTTTGAACCATAAAAAGAATTCGGCTACCTTGTTATGAACTAGGGCCGAATGTGAGTTGGTTGTGGTTGAATATTGCATGCTTGGTAGAATGGTGGATGAAAGTGCCGAATGTGGTCTTTGGTTTGGCATGAAGTGATAAATAAAGGTTTAAAAGATAGCTTAAGTTAATTGATACTCACTAATGAGTTCGAATGGAAGCTTTGTTAAGTGGGAAATGAGTGGCCGAGAGAGAGAATTATGGACTATTGCCGAATGTATGTTGGATTGATAGAGTCTCCAAATTGATTTTATGTGTGTATGCATGACCGAATATAATCGGCCACATGAGTAAAGAAATGGGTTATTTGACATGTGGTAAAGTTAAGTGTTAAACGAAATGGAAATGAAATCATATTGGAATATGTATACTCGACCACATGAATGAGTACATAGGTTGATGTGTATGTTCGGCCATAGGTAAACATGTTGATGGCTTTATCTTGACTTAGAAAATTCGGCTAAGGTGAATATTGGCTAATATGTTGAGTTGATTCATGATTTCATATGTATGTGACCTTAGTTTCTAATGTATATATATGAGCTAAGTATCTTGAGTTCCTCTTTTGATGCTCAAATTATTAAATCAATTTATTCGTTAAATTAAGCTCAAGAGCAAAGGGGAACTAAATCCGATAAAGGGAAGGAAAAAGTGGTCGAATAGCCATCGAAATCGTTCGACAACATCCGAGGTAAGTTTTCGAGGAATGAGACTTAGTTTATGATTTGATTAAGTCATAATGTATGTGCATAGAGATCGTGTTATAAAGCAAACTAAACCATGCTATTTGTATGTGGCTAGTGAGCCGAAATGGGAATGCTTAATACGTGACTTGTGTTTGAACTCTAATTATGAAAATGAAATTAGATGTGTCATGATTTATTGATATCTGCATGAATGTTCGGATGATAACCGGGCTAAGTCCCGAGAGCATTTGAGCTAGTGGCTAATTTCGGGCTAAGTCCCGAAGGCATTCGTGCGAGCTACTATATCCGGGCTAAGTCCCGAAATCGTTTGTGCGAGCTATTATATCCGGGCTAAGTCCCGAAGGCATTCGTGCTAGCTACTATATCCGGGCTAAGTCCTGAAGGCGTTTGTGCGAGCTATTATATCCGGGCTAAGTCCCGAAGGCATTTGTGCGAGTTATTATACCGGGCTAAGTCCCGAAGGCATTTGTGCAAGTTACTATAACCGGGCTAAGTCCCGAAGGCATTTGAGCTAGTAGCTATATCCGGCTAAACTCCGAAGGTACTTGGTTTGAGAACGAGTGATCTTGCTGTAATAATTTAAATTGATACGCTCGTAAAACCCAATGATGAGGTACGTTTCGTATATGCATTAGGGTGGTGATTCCGTTTAAATAATATTCGCTCAGTAAATTAATGAGCTTCCGGCCTTGGCTAAGTTGATCTTTTGTGTATGAATATAAGGGTTGGTAATGTGAAGTAAGTATGATATTGAGAATTTGTGCATATGAGATTATCCGTTTAGCCATATGAATGCTATACTTTGGTTGTGTCTAATTTCATGGCTCAAACTTACTAAGCATTAAATGCTTACTCCGTTTATTTGATTATCTGTTTTATAGATTTTGGGTTCGTCAGCTATCAGACTCGGGATTGTTGAAGTCGAAGTCGTCCACACTATCAAAGCCCCTTTTTGGTACACTTTTGGTTGAACTTTGAAATGGCATGTATAGGACTACCCGTTTTGTTGTTGGTCATGGACCCTTTGGTTTTGTGTAAATTTGGATAGCCATGCGAAAATGGCTTATATACACTTTGAGCTTAGTATTATAATCGTCTTGTATGATGTTCATTAAGAGGTATGGAAATGTTTGGGAATGATTAGCCGTTGGAATGGTTAATCATGATCATATTTTGTGCTATATATGCTAAAGGGCTAGTTGAATCATGGAAACTATGTAATAGGTAAAGTCTACCTTAAAAATAGATGCTGATAGCAGCAGTGACATGAATGTGAAAAATCACTAAAAATAGTAGGAATGGAATTAAATAGTGAATAAATTATGTAATCGAACCTTGATGAATCTATTTTCATAGAAAAGTAACGAAATGATCCTATGAACAGTATATTATGAGATATTTAAGTTTTCGCGAAACAGGGCTAGAACGGTTTCTGGATTCCCTGTTTCGAATTTGGAAATTCATTATAAATTAACCAGAGATAATTAAAAGTCATTCCATATATGTATAGATTCCTTTTCGAGTATAGTTTTCATAGAAACAAACGACATCAATATTGAAGCCCTGTACAGGGAGATATCTTGGTCGCAATGCAGGAAGATCAGGGTAGTCGAACCCTGTAACAGGGGAGTCTTTAACTAATAAACTGTACTAATTGGCTCGACCAAAAATTCTAGAAAACAATTTGTGGATGGATATATGAGTCTAGTTTAAGGGAAAAATTACGAAACTTATTTTCGAGTTTTGGAACTCAAGATATGATTTTTAAGGTGACAGTGACGCAGTTAGTCAGCTGTCTGGAAATTTTTAAAATGGACTGTGAAAATAAGTGAATTAAGCCTGTTAACCCCTCGTGTCCGACTCCAGAAATGGTCTCGAATACGGGGTGTTACAATTAAATTGGTATCAGAGCTACGGTTTAGTCGATTCTAGGACTACTGTAATACGTGTGGGTCTAGCTATACATGCCATTTTGTGATTATTTGATAGTGTGGTGATTTCTGACATTTGCAAATGTGTTTATTTATAGTAATGGATCCTGATCCCGACCGAGCGGTAGCTGATGATCTTGAGAGTGTAGCGCCTGCTCCCGCACAAGGGACAGCGCCGGCGGACTCTCAACCGATTGCTAGCAATCCGAATGATGAGGCTAGGCAAGCTTTTTATAGCATGATGAATGATTGGTTCAACCAATACATTCGAACTAATACGACTGTTCCACAACCTCCATTCCCGACTAATGCCACCCCCGCACCTACAATACCTCCAGGAACTGACCAAATAAGGTCAAATAAGCCCCCAGTTGACAAAATCTGAAAACACGGGGCTACTGAATTTAAGGCTACAGATAGCGATGATGCCGAGCAAGCTGAATTTTGGTTGGACAACACTATTCGGGTACTCGATGAGCTATCTTGCACACCCGATGAGTGCCTAAAGTGTACTATCTCCTTGCTACGTGATTCTGCCTACTATTGATGGAATACGTTGACTTCTGTTGTGCCCAGAGAGCAAGTAACTTGGGAGTTCTTCCAAACTGAGTTTCGAAAGAAGTATATCAGTCAGAGATTCATTGACCAAAAACGAAAGGAATTTCTTGAACTCAAACAAGGTTCCATGTCGGTTACCGACTATGAACGAAAATTTGTGAGGCTTAGTCGATACGCGCGAGAATGCATTTCTTCAGAGGCCGTGATGTGTAAACATTTCGAGAATGGACTGAATGATGATATAAAGCTGTGTGTTGGCATTTTAGAAATCTGAGAATTTGTGGTACTCGTCGAGCGAGCTTGCAAAGCTGAGGAGCTCAGTATGGAGAAAAGAAAAGCTGATATGGGAGCAAAGGAGTTTCGTAAGAGGTCTTCGGGGAGGCCCTTTCAATAGTCATCGAAGAAATTTAGAGATGATTTAGGCCGATCTAGAAACACTTCGGGCTTTTCTAGACGAGATCGCGATCGACCCCCTGTGAGTGCACGAGTCACTTCGGTCGCCAGTGTTGGAACTGATTGTCGAGATAGAGCGAAGTGCCAGTATTGTGGTAAATGGCATTCGGGGAGTTGTAGATTCCATGACCGCTCCTGTTACAAGTGCGGGTCAGTTGAACACTTTATTAAAGATTGCCCGAGGTTGTCTGAACAGAATGTAAATCAGATTGGGAAACCGGGTGCTACCACTGCTCGAGGTAGACATCTAGAAATACGGGCAATGCTAGTGGTGGTCAGAGAGGATCTAGAGATGAAACGACCAGATCTGAGGCTCGTGCTCCTGCTAGAGCTTATGCTATACGCGCACGTGAAGATGCTTCCTCGCCAGACGTTATTACCAGTACTTTTACTCTCTTTGATTCTAATGTGATTGCTTTGATTGACCCCGGTTCTACTCATTCTTATATATGTGAAACCTTAGCATCCAGTAAGACTTTACCTATTGAGTCTACTCATTCGGGTGTCAAATCCCTTGGGTCGTTACGTGCTTGTCGACAAAGTGTGTAAGAAATGTCCCCTAGTAATTCGAGGTTCCTGTTTTCCGGCGGACTTGATGCTTTTGCCGTTTGATGAATTTGATGTTATCCTCGGTTTAGATTGGTTGACCGTGCATGATGCGGTTGTGAATTGCAAAAGCAAGACTATTGATTTGAGGTCGCAAATAACGAGATAATTCGAGTTGAGTCTACGGACTTAAAGGGGTTGCCACCTGTAATATCATCAATGTTGGCCCAGAAATATGAAGAAAGGGGTGCGAAGCATACCTTGCGAATGTACTTGATGACAAAGAGTTAGAAAAGAAACCCGAATCTGTGCCGGTGGTTTGTGAATACCCGGATGTTTTTCTCGAGGAATTGGCGGGTTTACCACCTGTTCGGGAGGTAGAGTTTGGTATTGAGCTTGTACCTGGGACTACGCCGATTTCGATAGCTCCGTATCGTATGGCACCAACCGAGTTAAAAGAGTTGAAAGCTCAATTGCAAGAATTGACGGATAGAGGTTTCGCTCGACCAAGTTTCTCTCCTTGGGGTGCACCAGTATTGTTTGCGAAAAAGAAGGACGGAACCATGAGGTTGTGCATCGACTATCATCAGCTGAATAAGGTGACAATAAAGAATAAATATCCGATGCCATGTATTGATGATTTGTTTGATCAACTAAAGGGAGCCTCAGTGTTTTCGAAGATAGATTTGAGATCGGGTTATTACCAGTTGCGAGTTCAAGATTCGGATATACCCAAAACTGCTTTCAGAACGAGATACGGCCACTACGAGTTCTTAGTGATGCCGTTTGGGCTCACTAATGCCCCTGCGGTATTTATGGATTTGATGAATCAGATCTTTAGACAGTATTTGGACCGGTTCATAGTTGTATTTATTGATGACATTTTGGTCTATTCAAGAGATGAGACCGAACATGCTGAGCACCTGAGATTAGTGTTGCAAATTTTACGGGATAAGCAGTTATATGCTAAGTTCAGTAAGTGTGAGTTCTGGTTAAGAGAGGTGAGCTTCTTGGGCCATGTGGTATCCGCATCGGGATTCGAGTTGATCCGAGCAAAATTTCAGCCATACTTAACTGGAAGCCTCCGAGAAATATTACTGAGGTTCGGAGCTTTTTGGGACTTACCGGTTACTACCGACGGTTTGTAAAAGGTTTCTCGATGATAGCCACACCAATGACGAAGCTACTTCAAAAAGATGTTAAGTTCGAATGGACGGAAAAATGTCAGAAAAGTTTTGATCAACTGAAAACTTATTTGACTGAAGCTCCAATTCTAGTGCAACCCGAATCAGGCAAAGAGTTTGTCATTTATAGTGATGCCTCCCTACTTGGGTTGGGTTGCGTATTGATGCAAGAAGGTCGAGTTCTGGCCTATGCGTCGAGACAATTAAAGCCACATGAGAAAAATTATCCGACGCATGATCTCGAATTAGCTGCCATCGTATTCGCTTTGAAAATATGGTGACATTACTTATTTGGTGAGAAGTGCCATGTATTTTCGGATCACAAAAGTCTCAAATATTTGATGACTCAAAGAGACTTAAATCTACGACAAGAAATGTTGGCTCGAGTTGTTAAAAGATTATGAGCTTGTCATTGACTATCACCCGGGAAAGGTTAATGTGGTTGCGGATGCCTTAAGCCGTAAATCACTGTTTGCTTTACGAGCGATGAATGTACACTTGTCTGTTCTATCCGACAATGTGTTAGTGGCGGAATTAAAGGCCAAACCATTGTTGATTCATCAAATTCGTGAAGCTCAGAAAGTCGATGATGAATTGGTTGCAAAACGGGCTGAATGTGTTACGAATATGGAATCAGAGTTTCAAATTGATGATGAAGATTATTTGAGGTTCAGAAGTCGGTTGTGTGTTCCAAGAAATTCAGAACTCATTTCGATGATTCTGAACGAAGCTCATTGTAGCCGAATGTCAATTCACCCGGGGAGTACGAAAATATACAACGATCTGAGACGTCAGTTTTGGTGGCATGGCATGAAACGAGACATTTCCAATTTTGTCTCGAAGTGTTTAATATGTCAGCAAGTGAAGGCGGAACATCAAGTTCCTACGGGTTTACTTCAGCCGATCATGATACCTGAATGGAAATGGGATAGAATCACGATGGATTTTGTGTCTGGGTTGCCATTGTCGACAAGTAAGAAAGATGCGATTTGGGTTGTTGTTGATAGACTGACTAAGTCGGCTCATTTTATCCCCATACGTACGGATTTTTCATTGGATAAACTAGCTGAATTGTATGTTTCTCAGATTGTGAGATTACACGGGGTACCGATTTCTATTGTGTCGGATAGAGATCCGAGATTCACCTCGCGATTTTGGAAGAAATTGCAAGAAGCTTTGGGTACCAAGCTACATTTTAGCACCGCTTTTCATCCACAAACCGATGGTCAATCCGAGCGGATAATTCAGATACTTGAGGATATGTTGAGATGTTGCATCCTCGAGTTTAGTGGCTCATGGGAGCGGTATTTACCTTTGATTGAATTCGCTTACAACAATAGTTTTCAATCAAGTATTAAAATGGCGCCTTACGAGGCTTTGTACGGGCGTAAAAGCCGTACACCATTGTTTTTGACCGAGCTCGATGAAAGTAAAATTTTTGGAATTTATTTGATTAAAGATGCCGAACAGAAAGTAAAAGTAATCCGTGAAAGTCTGAAGGCAGCCACAGATCGTCAAAAATCGTATGCGGATTTGAAACGAAAGGACATTGAATATTAGGTGGGAGATAAAGTGTTTCTTAAAGTTTCACCTTGGAAAAAGATACTCAGATTTGGCCGTAAGGGCAAGTTGAGTCCGAGATTCATTGGGCCGTACGAAATCTCCGAACGAGTTGGTCCAGTTGCGTATAGATTAATTTTGCCCCCTGAACTTGAAAAGATTCACGACGTCTTTCATGTTTCGATGCTTCGACGTTATAGATCTGATCCGTCACACGTAATTAATCCATCAGAGGTTGAAATTCAATCCGACATGAGTAATGAAGAAGAGCCGATTCGTATCCTAGCTCGTGAAGTGAAAGAGTTACGAAACAAAAAGGTTCCTTTTGTAAAAGTGTTACGGCTCAAACACGGGATAGAAGAAGCTACTTGGGAACCCGAGAACTCTATGAAAGAGCGATACCCAAACCTATTTACCGGTAAGATTTTCGGGGACGAAAATTCCTTAAGTGGGGGAGAGTTGTGACAGCCCTAAAGTGGCCCTAGTCGGAAAGCGGTTTCGGGACCGCTAAACCGAGTCACCAAATTATTTGAATATGATATTTATTGTCTAAAATATGTGATTATGAATGTGTGAAAGTTTTAAGCTTCGATTTAGTAAATTGCATGTGAATTTAGTCAATAGGACTTATGTGTGACACTTCTGAAATGTGATAGGTTAACCTATAAGGATCTATTAGTGCATGTAATCATAGGGGTGGACTTGCATGTCAATTTCCCCCATTTAATTACTAGTGGCCAGCCATGACAAAGGGTGATGGGCAAAACATGTCATAGACATGTTATGTTGGTGCATCAGGGGAGGAACAACAAAATAAAAAGTTAGTAATAAAGAAATGGAAAAAGGAAAATGATGAAAGAAAAAAAAGGGATCATCATTCATGTTCTTGCTAGCCGAATCTAAAGAAAAAAATGGGAACAAGTGCATTCGGTGATGAAAACAAGTTGTGTCCTTTGATTCTTCTTGGCAAAATTGAAAGGAGGAAGAAAGGAGTGAAGCAATCGGCCATCTTAGGTCAATATTAAGGTAAGGTGTTCATATTAGTTCTTGAAATTTTAGTTGATCTTGAGTGAGATATCAAGTTATTTTTTTTGTAACCCATGATGAAATTTTGATTTTGGATTGAGTAAGGTTTTTGACTATGGTAGTTAATAATGGTGAGTTTTGTTGTTTCACGTTAAAGTTAGGTTAATGATGATGGATGAGTGTTTGAACCATAAAAAGAATTCGGCTACCTTGTTATGAACTAGGGCCGAATGTGAGTTGGTTGTGGTTGAATATTGCATGCTTGGTAGAATGGTGCATGAAAGTGCCGAATGTGGTCTTTGGTTTGGCATGAAGTGATAAATAAAGGTTTAAAAGATAGCTTAAGTTAATTGATACTCACTAATGAGTTCGAATGGAAGCTTTGTTAAGTGGGAAATGAGTGGCCGAGAGAGAGAATTATGGACTATTGCCGAATGTATGTTGGATTGATAGAGTCTCCAAATTGATTTTATGTGTGTATGCATGACCGAATATAATCGGCCACATGAGTATAGAAATGGGTTATTTGACATGTGGTAAAGTTAAGTGTTAAACGAAATGGAAATGAAATCATATTGGAATATGTATACTCGACCACATGAATGAGTACATAGGTTGATGTGTATGTTCGGCCATAGGTAAACATGTTGATGGCTTTATCTTGACTTAGAAAATTCGGCTAAGGTGAATATTGGCTAATATGTTGAGTTGATTCATGATTTCATATGTATGTGACCTTAGTTTCTAATGTATATATATGAGCTAAGTATCTTGAGTTCCTCTTTTGATGCTCAAATGATTAAATCAATTTATTCGTTAAATTAAGCTCAAGAGCAAAGGGGAACTAAATCCGATAAAGGGAAGGAAAAAGTGGTCGAATAGCCATCGAAATCGTTCGACAACATCCGAGGTAAGTTTTCGAGCAATGAGACTTAGTTTATGATTTGATTAAGTCATAATGTATGTGCATAGAGATCGTGTTATAAAGCAAACTAAACCATGCTATTTGTATGTGGCTAGTGAGCCGAAATGGGAATGCTTAATACGTGACTTGTGTTTGAACTCTAATTATGAAAATGAAATTAGATGTGTCATGATTTATTGATATCTGCATGAATGTTCGGATGATAACCGGGCTAAGTCCCGAGAGCATTTGAGCTAGTGGCTAATTTCGGGCTAAGTCCCGAAGGCATTCGTGCGAGCTACTATATCCGGGCCAAGTCCCGAAGGCGTTTGTGCGAGCTATTATATCCGGGCTAAGTCCCGAAGGCATTCGTGCTAGCTACTATATCCGGGCTAAGTCCTGAAGGCGTTTGTGCGAGCTATTATATCCAGGCTAAGTCCCGAAGGCATTTGTGCGAGTTATTACACCGGGCTAAGTCCCGAAGGCATTTGTGCAAGTTACTATAACCGGGCTAAGTCCCGAAGGCATTTGAGCTAGTGGCTATATCCGGCTAAACTCCGAATGTACTTGGTTTGAGAACGAGTGATCTTGCTGTAATAATTTAAATTGATACTCTCGTAAAACCCAACGATGAGGTACGTTTCGTATATGCATTAGGGTGGTGATTCCGTTTAAATAATATTCGCTCAGTAAATTAATGAGCTTCCGGCCTTGGCTAAGTTGATCTTTTGTGTATGAATATAAGGGTTGGTAATGTGAAGTAAGTATGATATTGAGAATTTGTGCATATGAGATTATCCGTTTAGCCATATGAATGCTATACTTTGGTTGTGTCTAATTTCATGGCTCAAACTTACTAAGCATTAAATGCTTACTCCGTTTATTTGATTCTCTGTTTTATAGATTTTGGGTTCGTCAGCTATCGGACTCAGGATTGTTGAAGTCGAAGTCGTCCACACTATCAAAGCCCCTTTTTGGTACACTTTTGGTTGAACTTTGAAATGGCTTGTATAGGACTACCTGTTTTGTTGTTGGTCATGGACCCTTTGGTTTTGTGTAAATTTGGATAGCCATGCGAAAATGGCTTATATACACTTTGAGCTTAGTATTATAATCGTCTTGTATGATGTTCATTAAGAGGTATGGAAATGTTTGGGAACGATTAGCCGTTGGAATGGTTAATCATGATCATATTTTGTGCTATATATGCTAAACGGCTAGTTGAATCATGGAAACTATGTAATAGGTAAAGTCTACCTTAAAAATAGATGCTGATAGCAGCAGTGACATGAATGTGAAAAATTACTAAAAATAGTAGGAACGGAATTAAATAGTGAATAAATTATGTAATCGAACCTTGATGAATCTATTTTCATAGCAAAGTAACGAACCGATCCTATGAACAGTATATTATGAGATATTTAAGTTTTCGCGAAACAGGGCCAGAACGGTTTCTGGATTCCCTGTTCCGACTTTGGAAATTCATTATAAATTAACCAGAGATAATTAAAAGTCATGGCATATATGTATAGATTCCTTTTCGAGTCTAGTTTCTATTGAAACAAACGGAATCAATATTTAAGCCCTGTACAGGGAGATATCTTGGTCGTAATGCAGGAAGGTCAGGGTAGTCGAACCCTGTAATAGGGGAGATTTTAACTAATAAACTGTACTAATTGGCTTGATCAAAAATTCTAGAAAAAAAATCTGTGGATGGATATATGAGTCTAGTTTCAGGGAAAAATTACGAAACTGATTTTTGAGTTTTGGAACTCAAGATATGATTTTTAAGGTGACAGTGACGCAGTTAGTCAGCTGTTTGGAAATTTTTTAAATGGACTGTGAAAATAAGTGAATTAAGTCTGTTAACCCCTCGTGTCCGACTCCGGAAATGGTCTCGGGTACGGGGTGTTACAATTTTTTTGAATGTTATTAAGCATGTTGATAATAAGTTGAGTTTAATTAAAGTAATTGTCCTAGTTTATTTATGTTATAATTGTTGCAAATTGTGTTTAATTTTGCTAAAATCTATTTCATTCATATAGTTTGCATACTTAGGATAATTTGCATTAGGGATCATTGCATTTAGTTTAATATTTTAATCATCACTTCTCAACTATATTGTGTTTTTATTTACCAAATTGTTAATATAATTTTACAAATTAAGTGACTTATCACAAATACAATCCCTGTGAAGACAATGACTCGATACTTACATATAACTAGATAACGACTGTGTACACTTACAAAAACCTATGCGTTACACCAAGCATTGAATTCAAGCAATTTATAACATCTAACATGATATATTGTTACATGCATCCATGCTTAAATCTTACCTTTCTCAATCAATCAATAATAAACACTTATATTTTCTCCATCAAGTATACTTAAATACATATATATACATATACCAAAAGATAATCATCACTTGTCATTCCCATGGCTGGATTACAATAACCATTGACATTTACATGCCAATATGGCCAATTAACCTATACATGCCATTATAACCACAATTGTTTTACCATATATATACCAAAAGGAGCTAATGGATAGTGTGAGTGATCTTCACCAAGCTTCCAATCCAACGAGCTTTTGATTTACTATAAAATAGGGAAATAAAATTAGGTAAGCATATAATGCTTAGTAAGTTCGTATAACATGGTACTTAACTTACCATTCATTGTATTGCAAGATAAACAAGTAAGGCACATTCAATCGATTTGATCTCAAGCCCTACACATATCCTTATTGCCCTTGTTAGTCATATATTTTATAATAACATCAAGAAACATATATGGGCTCAACACATTCAGATTTCTGAATATATATACCTTCCATATCACGTATCCATATAACATATAAATCATATTTTTATATTACAAGTTCATTTTCATAACAATTCATCTCTAGTTCAGATTATTCCATGTCAGAACTTTACTTATCTAATTCAAAATATCAATGTCACACGAGTAGTACACTCAAGGTGTACAAATCTGTAATCAAGGATGAACATACTCATCAAATAAATTCCATGTACAAATATCATCATCTCAGGTTACCATATATCAATTATCATGTATTATCATTTCATGTATTTCTAGCAGACACCTGTAATAACTTATTTCTTATTCATATCTTCTCATGTCTAGATTTTTACCCATTGAATATATTTGAAATATCGATGGATACATAGGTAGTACACTCAAGGTGTACAAATCAAGGTCTGTCAATTCATATGCAATGGTACCCATAAGGTACTATTTCAGAGAGTACACTCTCGAGCCACACATGTATACAATAGGATTACCAGTCCAGGCTAAATCCTCTTTATGACATATGCTCTAAGTAGCTTGATCTGGATTACCCGTTCAGGCTAAATCCAATCCATAACATATACACAAGAGGACCTATATCAGGATTACCAGTCCAGGCTAAATCCTTTCTGTAATGAGGTCAATAGGATTACTCGTCTGAGCTAAATCCATTAACAACAAATGTAGGACCTCATTCAATAAGGGAAATCACCTTATCCATCGATTTTCATTTATTCAATTGGGGTTTAACATTTTTTAGGCATTAACAGGCATGTAATTATTTCATACATCTATAACATTAATATAATTCAAATAAACACATTTCACATTCATTTTAAGCATAAAAGTAACATTTTTATCATTTATCATTTATCGGGCTTTGTCAGATATGTTTTCAATGTCATATATATATGATATTTATACAATTAAAAAACACAACATTAAATTCAAGCATATAAATATACTCAATTTAGTTACACGAACTTACCTTGACAAATGTTCGTATACATAAAATCTACAGATCCGACATTTTTCTCTTTTGCTCGTTCTTACTCCAAATTTGGTCTCTCCGAATCTGAACGAGTGAATTTAACATCAATTTAATACAATTTAAACTCAATTCAGTTAAACTCACATCTTAGGAAAAACTACCATTTTGCCCTTAAACTTTTAATTAATGACGATTTCGTCCTTATGCTCGGAAAATGAAATTTATGCAATTTACTCCTTATTCCAAGCTGAACCAAAAATTCAATATAATATTTACAGCACATGCATTCTATAAAATTCAGAATTTTTCTTCAATTTTCACAACTTTACATTTTAGTCCCTAAATCACGTTTTCATCAAAAATCGCTTTGTAAAAGTTGTTTATCTATCAACAACCTTTCATATTCTACCATAAATTTCAAATTTTCAGCATATTCATCCATTAAATAATTTATATACTTTGATAACATTTCAAATTAATCCCCAAAATAGATAGATTAAGCTATCCCGATTTCAAAAATATAAATATTACTCAAAATAGGGATTGAATACTTACTTAATTTGGCCAAGAAAGCTTGCTTTCTCTTTCCTATGGTTTCCATGGATTATTTTGGGAAGAAGATGACATAAAATGATTTTTATTTCTATTTAATTATTTATCATTTTTTAATTTTATCACTTTCCAATTTAGTCCTTAGCCTTTTTCTAATTTTCCATGGATGAATCATCCAAAAATATCTACTAACTTTTCATTAATGGTCTAATTACCATATAAGGACCTCAAGTTTTGATTTCCATAGCTATTTGATCCTTAAAGCTACTAGAATTCAACTTTTTCATTTTATGCGATTTGGTCCTTTTCACAATTAAGCACATAATCGATAAAATTTCTTTACGAAATTTTGACCCAACATTATTATCATATTATAAACCATAAAATAATAGTAAAATAAAATTTCTTTCCAGAAATAAGATTGTTTGTCCCAAAACCACTGTTCTAGTTTCTCTAAAAATGGGTTGTTTCAACTCTCCCCCTTAAAAATTTTTGTCCTAAAAAATTTATAACAGTAAAGAGATTTGGATATTACTTTCTCATGTTTTCTTCTAGCTTTCCCAGATAGCTTTCTTTACATCATATCATTATTAGATAATTTTTGTCGAAGCTACCTTTTATTTCTTAGTTTTCTCATTTCATGTGCTAGAATTCTGATCAATTCTTCACTATAACTCATGTCAAGCTAAATTTCAATATATATCGGAGGAATAACTGGTAATGTATTTGATTAATACCATCTGATAAGCAACACTTCCAACTCTTTTAGTAAATTTCATGTAATTCAATAAATTAAGGACTTTATTTGCCTTTACAGTCAAACCAAAAACTTTCTTCCATGGAAAATTTTCAAAAACATTTTGTCGCCAGCCTGAAACTCTACTTCTTTTCATTTAAAATTCACATAAAATCTCTGACAATCTGAAGCAGCTTTAAACCTATCTCAGATCTCTTTCACATTTTCTTTTGTTTCACGAATCATATCACTCCATGTATATTTTCTTACCAAGCTTAGCCCAGTAATATGTAATTTTGACTAACAGCAATTATTTCCTTTCCGTTTGCCTTCAATCTCTAAAATATAGTATCAAAACATATCTTCAAGAATCATAATAACACACTCAGACTGATCACCAGTCTGAAAGAGAAATGCAGTATCAAAAATTTGTAACTGTTTACCTAGAGCTTCTTATAATTTATTCCAAAATCAGGAAGTGAACCATAAACTGTGGATCTCTATCAAACATATCGAAGATTGACACTCCATATGTAACACCCCTTACCCGTATCTGACGCTGGGACAGGGTTCGAAGCATTACCAGACTTAGACTCACTCAAACATACAAAATCGGGACATAAAAATGCGTCCAAATTAAACCGTTCATACATGTGCAAATTGTCCCTTATATGGGCTTACGAGGCCCAAAAAATATGTTGGGAGTGGTTTACGACTAAACCAAAAACTTTCAAAACTTCTATTACACTTAGAAAGTTTTCATACTTTGGAGAGTCACACGCCCTGTAACACCCTAAATTTGGGCCTAGAAGTTTTGGGCCTTGAGCATGGGAGCGGTTGAAGGCAGCTTATAATATTTTGTTGTGCATGTAAATTCCGTTAATGAAGGCTTGTTTTAGTGGTTAAGTGTGCTGAGAAGTGTTGGAGAAGTCCTAGGTTCAAACCTGGACTCTAGCAAAAATTTTGGTTTAAAGTGAATCAAACCCTGGGTGTAGTAGGTAGGCCTTAAGAATATTGTTGGAGAAATTGAGCCACAAAAAGCCTTGTTGTATAGTGGCAAAGTAGCTCCACATAAGAGGCAGGAAGGTGGCGTCATAGAGTTGGCAAGGAGGTCTAGGGTTCGAAACTCATGGCAATTAAAAAGCATTTATTTTGCTAACAGGGGGCAGCAAGAGTTGGTGTTGAATTTAAACTCTAATGATGGAGGGATCCCACATCGAGAAGCTAACATAAGAGTGGATGCGAAGCTAGCTTTAAATAGAGAGAACCATGAGGAGAGTAAAGGTACCTTTCTTGGCTGATCCCTTTCGCTTTATGGTGTGCTCGTTTGGGTTGGGCGTCGGCTAAGAGTGCTCGGAGCGTGGATTAACTCCAGTCTCCTATCAGGTGTGTATTTCTCATTACTCTAGCTGTAGGATGGCTATTTCGGGCTATGTGGGCCCAATGGGCCTATGGGCCCAATTGGGTAAGTTGTTTGATTGTGTAGTAAACATTAGGCTAGGCTAGGTGAATTTGATATCTGTGGCTAGATTTGGGCTAAAAGGGCCACACGAGCGTGTGGGCCTATTTGGGCCGAGAATGGGCTTTAGGCCCATTCATATTATTATCCCTGTTTAGAATACTTTAGTTTACCAAATTACTGAAATACTCTCAACTTGTAAAATTACCAAAGTACCCTCAATTTACAAAATTACCGTTTTACTCTCGATTTACAAAATTATCGAAATACCTTTGTAGGGTAGAAACACCGAAATACCCCTATAGGGTAGAATTATCGAGATACCCTTGTGGGGTAAAATTACCATTTTGCCCCTAAGGTGTTAAATGACTGTTTTGCCCTTGTGGGCAAGTGACTGACTTGGACTGTGTGGTTGACGGATTTGATTGTAAATATATGTTGGTGATATGAATAACTTGACTGTGATTGTTTGATTCAAATATGGGCATGACATTCTGCATACATGACATGTTGAATGGGTTGGGATTTTGTACGGAGGAAGATCTGATCTGTTAGGATCGCATGGTTGCTTGACGACTGTGGATCCACTGAAGGCTTAAGAGCCGTATATTTGTACTGATTTGATAAAGTCACCCGAGTCACCTGAGACGAGTATGGACCGATCGATGGCTGAGTGTTGATCATGTTGCCGAAGGCTGTGTGCCGTTATTTTGGGCTTCGTACTGATATGGTGGGCTTCGTGCGGATTATAGACCCGTTATCGATGGCTTTGTGCCACATATTCTGTTAAGTGGCTTTGCCACATTATCTTATTCTGGTGGCTCTGCCACAATATTCTGTTATTAGCAGCTTTGCTATATATTGGTGTGTGGGCTGGGTGGGTTGAGTTATTCCCCACATGGTGTGATGGGCTGGTATGGGTGGTGTGATGGCTGGATTAGGTTGGGATTGCATTCACATTCTGATTCTGTTACCTGATACTGATTCTGATTCTATCACCTGATTCTGATTATGATTCTGTCACTTGATTCTGATTCTGATTCTCATTTTGATTCTAGTTCTGATAATGTTTCTTATTCTGTAATGGGCTAAGGCCCATCTGCTACTGTCTGTTATAATGGGCTAAGGCCCAATTGATACTGAAACTGTAAGTAGGACTAGGGCCAGACTTCTAATTCTTTTATATGACTAACTGTTCCTTTTATATAGTCAGGGATTTCACACTAAGTTTTCGTAAACTAACCCTGTTTAATAACCTTTCAGGTAATTTCCAACCTTAGACAGATCGGAGCTGCGAGGGGCAGTTACACCCTTCGCCCGTATCCCTCGCCAGAATAGGGTTCGGGGTGCTACCAGATTTAAATTCATCCATTTATATAAAACCAGGCTGTAAAAATATTTTTTGATCAGTTTTAAGCTTTTCATACATGCGTATATTATCCTTTAATCAGGCTTACAAGGCCCAAAACATTCATGAGGCATTATTAAATATTTACCAATATCTTAGTCTTGTATCATTTACTTACTCAACAATGAATCACAATTCAAATTCTAAATATACATGCTATAAACCACATCACAGGAGATAATAACATAAAAGCGTATGAATAATCAAACTACCTTAATAACATGCCAAAGTCTTTGGCTTAATCGTAATATTACATACTCAACTTTACAACCCTATACATGCCATAGACTCGAAACACTAAGATTTACTTACGCCGATAGCGTAGACTCAACAATGTGATAATATCTCTGACGGCCTTCAACCCGAGCTAACCCAGCAACCCTAGTGAATATGGGAAAGAATAGGGGAGTAAGCTTTATGCTTTGTAAGTTCATAAGAAAACAATAAGCAACTCATTAACAAGTTTTATCAATGTTTACAACATAATCACAAATTTACTACAAGTTGTCTTCCTGAGCAATAGTCACTAAATTATTTATAACTGGAGCTACAAAACTCAAAATCAATTGCCGTTAATTTTCCCTGGAAATAGACTCATATACCTTCTATGCATAAAATTTTCAGAATTTTTGATTTGGCCAATCAATACCAGATTTTTCTTACAAGTTCCCCTGTTTCACTGTTTGACTAATCTGACCACTCTTCACTATGAATCAAATTTCTCATTGTACAGAATTCAAAATATGTTCTCATTGATTTCATTTGAAAATAGACTCATTATGAAGTCCAAACATATAAATTTCATCTTATAACCATTTTTTTTACAAATTATAATGATTTTCTAAAAACATAACAAGGGACCCCGAAGTCATTTGACTCTGTCCCACGCCACTTCAAATATCTCATTATCAGTAATTCTTTTGCTTACACGGTTTCTTTTATAAGAAACTAAACTCATTAAGCTTTAATTACATAATTTATTCAGATTCTAACTCAACTCCCATAATTTATGGTGATTTTCCAAAATCATGTTACTGTTGTTGTCTCAAGCAGATTTATTACAAATTTACTCTTTCACACATTCTTTGCATTCATATTATTTAAACATGTATATCACCAATCAATTTCATCACATATCTATAATTTCACTTAAGCATAATCTCAATACAATACATCATGCTCAATGATTCACACACAACCATTCAAATTAGCAATTATAAGATGGTTCCGCACATAGCCCACCCTTATTGATAATTTACGATGGTTTCACCCATTTTCACATATATGACATAGGCATTTAAATACTTCAGTGTCAACTTTAATTCAACCGAATTCAATCATTTTAGCATTTCATAACCACAGTTACTTTCGTCATTCATATCTAAATGGAATTTCACATAATTCATATAACCTTTCACCATAACCGAATACACACATACACATATGACATCTTCACCTATGCTTCTCATTTCACATTCATGATTCAATTCCAATCGATCTAACATGTATAAGTATATATCACATACCTGGCCAACTTAATGTATTGAACGAATTCAATTTCCGATTTAACACAAGGTCTCATAGTCTTAGACTTTTATCAAATCATCGGCATTTAGCCTGCTAGATTTTAAACCCGAATTCATCACCGGCACGAAGCCTGCTAGACTTTAAGTTTGAACTCATTCACCGGCATTATGCCTGCTAGGCTCGAAGCCTGATATTAACTCACCGGCATTATAGCCTGCTAGGCTTGAAGCCCGATATTATTATTCACCAGCTTAAAGCTTGCTTGGCCGAGGCCCGAATATCACATTTCGATAAACAATTCACCTGTTCTTTCATACATTCATAACTTATAATTCAATTACGTATAACTGAAACACATATCTATGACCAAAGATTTTCATCCTTTCAACCACATAGGGTTTAATTTTCACAATGGAACACATATCTTAGTACATCATTTAATAGTATCAAAGTCAATTAGATATGCTAGTCACATACGGCTCATAACTTTAATTTAATATTCATTCAACACAAAGAACATATGTATATATATATACAATCAAACATCTTCTTAATTATGATTATTCAACTTTTAAGCATATAACATGATCAAACACAAACACTTAAGAACTTACCTTAAATGTCGTCGGACAACTACGAATCGACTATTCCATTTGTTTCGCTTTTCCCTTTTCCGAGTTAAGTTCCTTTTGCTCTTGAGCTAGGTAAAATAAATCAGTTTGTTTAATTACTTAACTAATTTATTTAGATTCAAACATTAACAATTTTTCTTAATAAGAAACATACGACAACTCATTAACAACCATTCATTCACATCGTTATGCTTCATTACAATCGACCATTATAACATATACAAATGCATATTAACCACTTTGAATGATTGTCCATTAACCACTAATTCATAAACATAAATTTTACAACTCAACTCATCCTTCTCCACATTATTTACCTTAATTCACATTCGGAAATCATAGAACACATACTAACAATTTAACATTACAATTCAAATTTTCACACACCAATAACTAAATTATTTCTTGGCACCTTTATCACATTTTCACAATCGGCATAACCATGTTACCAATCTAATACATCAAAATTTACTTATCCAAGACTACATTCAGCATATATATATATTCACATAAACACAATAGCCGATTGTTATTTATCATCTAATTCAACTTTCAATAACCTTAAATTATAAACAATATTCAATTCCCTAATTAAGATATCAATTGACAAGTTCACAAACAAAGATTGACAAGCTTAGGGCTCATCTAATAACCATTTATAATTTAAAACTTCAGACGTTCGAAATCTAACATTTTACCCACATGGCCGAATACATGCTTTGCCCCAACTAAGGAAATTTATACACTCACAACTCCATCAATTCATTTTCCACTTAATTACATCAATTCAAAGCTCAATTTAATAAGAGCATGCTTAATTTAAATAAAACAAATTTCCTTTCCCAAAAGCATATATATACGGCAACTTCAACTTCATACCTCTCAACAATGAATTCAACTTAATCATTCATTAACATTACACTCATTCAGCCATCATATAAGCAAATTTAACATCTAAACAACACCTTCCAAAAGCTATCAAATTATCACAATTTAACAAATTGCCGAATGCACATATGTTCAATAATTTATGAATTTAAACCATGGGTTAACTATACAATGCACTTATCAATTTAATTTCATAAACAATTACATAAAAATCACATTAACATACCTTTGATTTATGAAATAACCATGGTCGAATGCCTTGGCTTCTTCTTCTATTTTTCTTTCACTAGTTACGGCAATAGGGAAAAGAAAGATGAACACATCTTGTTTTTATCACTCTTTTCTTATTTTAATTATTCTCTATTTCATAATATAAAGCCATTAACTATTATAATGCTAAAATAAAATGCATATATTATCTATCAACCATCATTATGGCCGGCCACTATATTAAAAGTGGTTCATTTTTCATGCAAGTCCCCCATGTCAATAATTCATGCATTATTTGGCCACTTTAAAATTCACCTATCACATTTTCAAGTCTTATTACATGAGTCCTTTCTTATAAATTAACACCTAATTGATAAAATCAAGGCACAAAATATTCACACATACAAATTCCACATACAATAAGCACATAATATAACATCTAATTATTTTCGTGACTCGATTTTGTGGTTCCGAAACCACTTTTCGACTAGGGTCAAATTAGGGCTGTCATAACTCTCCCCCCTTAGGAATTTTCATCCCCGAAAATCTTACTAGCGAATAAATTAGGGTATCGTTCTTTCATTAGAACACAATTCAAACTATTCATTAACATATGGTTGAAGATTGTAAACTCATTATTCAACTCAAGCTGAACCAGAACTGACATTTCGGTTGATAATATCTTTGTGCAAAAGGAAGCTTCAACAATCGAACTAACTTTAATTTTTCTCATAGAATTGCTACGATAGATATAATTTTTGTACCAAATCTTCACGAATACAGATTCTTCTTCTAGACTATCCCTCAAATCACATCTTTCTTCTTGTTAGAAAGAAAACCTCTGAAATATCACTATATGGATTTAATCTTGATCTTCTATCATTTTCACTTTTAATGATGTCGAATCTTTCACAATAACTAGGAAAAGCTTATAATAAAATCGTCTCATATAATAATCATCAAAACTCTAAATTATACGAAAGTCACCTTAACCAGATAGATATCTTTGGGCCTTAATAGGAAAAATATCTCAACCCTATAATAAATATTATCCCGATTGTTAATGAAACATTTGAACACAGAAGAGAATCAAATATGGTTTAAACAACAACTAATGCAGAATCACAACTTTTATAACTCTGATAACGGTACCACTACACTCTCACATTTCAAGCCAAAAAGTATAATCATAATAAACATAGTCAACTCTGTCAAATAAATATTTCTTACAGATAATCACATGAAATCATAAGAAACCGATATAGCAAAATTTCAATGTCTGAAGTTACACAGAACATTAGTAAATTACCACCCATATAGAATGATATCAATTCCGATGATATCCCAGAAAATGTCCAGAAAGAACAATGTCACTCATAATTACTGAAATCCATAGTATCAGAACAATATACTCTTCACAAATATTCAACCGAACAATAATCAGTAGAAACAGAGTATTAGCATCATACAGATTTTTCTATTGATTTTCATATTCACATATGGGAATAAATACCAAACAAAAACATAGCAATGCCGAACATAACCCAAACAAACCAACGATGCTTTTGTTTATTAGTATGCTGAACTAATGTTCTCATATGACAAAAATTCCTTCTGAAATTAAACCGTCACATATACTTCTGAAGATAAATGTACACATAGAATGCCCTGAAGAAGTCATAGTAACTACCCGACTATAACTACTGCACTCAGCCATCAATATAATTGAATCATGACTCAACAGTTTAATTTTGTTTTCACTAATCCCATACTATTACACTATTGTACTCTTTAATTTCACTTTTGCAAACTCATGCAATGTATCTTTCGAGAATCTCACTGTATAACTCTATTCTGGTAAGGGGGAAAAAATTGTAAAGCCTTTAAATTTTTGACTCTCAAGCAAGTACACATTCAACAACAACATAGCATTACGCACATTGATTCAAACATTTCAAATTTCCAACTTATTACGAACACGTTTTCATACATCTCAGTAATACATGCAACTTTATTTCCTGTGAATGTCAGCAAAACATAAGTGAATTTATCACAATTCAAACTTTCATTTCTTTTACCCAAATTAAAAAAAAATTCTTATCAAGTTTCCACGTCTAATCTTGATCACTTATCACTATTTATCAAATTGGAGAATGTCTTATGGTTTTGAGTACATCGCCTACTTGATGCCATAGTCTAACTATGGTCTTATACTAGCTCTGCTATTGTCGTGCCGATGCCTATCCCAGATAGGTCTTATGCTTAGCACTAGTTGAGCCGATGCCACGTCCCAGACAGGTCTTACACTCGCTCCTCTGTCTCAGTGACGATGCCTGTCCCAGACAGGTCTTACACTTGCACCTAAGAGGCTGATGCATGTCCTGGACATGTCTTACACTGGCTTTCATATTTCATGTATTGTCATGGCCCAACCATGGTCTTTTCCATCAATTTATTAGTAAACGATCGTACTCATTCCCTGTGTTCCACTCAATTTGATCTTTCATTACAATTTTCATGCTATTGTGACATTTATGAATCTGTAACTGAGATTATAAAGCATAACATTACGACATCTTGACTTCATTAGTCTAGACATAAATGTCAATCTCATGCATATACTGATTAGTAACCAGGTAATAAAAGCATTTATTCATACATTCTATCATTTCAAACAAATTTTTCTCGTCATAATTACTAAGCCAAATGAGTTAGGTACGTATCATCATGTGAATACTGACATGTACGAAAGAGCTTATCACAACTTAACTTTCATTTCATTCCACGTTTCCCTATTCTTTAACTCATTAGTATGACAAAATGAGTACTAGTTCATGTAAAAAGAATCATAAATTTCTTTTCATACCTTTCCCATTTTCAGCATATCACAAGCATGATTCACTAATCTCAATTTCACTCTTATCTCTATCAAGATTTGCTCGGCTGGAACTCATTCCTATCTTAACCAATAATTTTGTTAAGGCCGGGTGTGACATCCCTAAAGTGACCCTAGTCGGAAAGTGGTTTCGGGACCATGAAACCGAGTCTTATAAATAATTAAAGGTTATATTCTGTGTTTATGATGTGAGTAAATGCTTGTGTGATAGTTTCATACTTCAATTTGGTCAGTGTATGTGAAAATTATTAGTAGGGACTTATGTGAGACAATTTAGAAATATGCTAGGCAAGTGCTAAAGTGGCCTATTAGTATATGTGGGAAAGTTCTTGTCCTTGCATGTCAAATTAGCCAAACTATAGGTAGTGGCCGGCCATGCTACAAATTGTATAATCAAGTGTGAATTTTATATTAACTTTAATTAACTAGGTGCCATATTAGTATGGAGGATGGAATAAAATAAAAGGTTAGAAATAAAGTAAAGAAAAGAAGGAAAGGGGTGAAAGAAACAAGTCTTTATTCTTGTTTCTTCTTGGCTGATTCTAAAAGGGAGAGAGGGAGCAACCATTCGGCAATTCTAAGTCATGAATAAGGTGAGAAATTCATGTTAGCTTATGGATTTTTTCTTTAGCATATTTTGAGTTAGGTATTAAGTTCATTACATAGCCCATGACAAAATTTTTAGTTTCATGGTGTCTTGAGCATTTGGCCATGGGGGAAATTGGTAGGGGATAGATTGATGCTTTAAGGTTTAATAGAGTTTAAGCTAGTAAATACTTAATTTTTGGTATTTATATGTGAAAGAGATGAACTTGAAATTTTTGAATTTACATGAATAAATCTTTTGGTTTGTCTTAGTATTAAATTGAAGGGAATGCCGTAGGTGCTTGAATGTACTAACTAGATATTGTTTTATATACATCTCTCAATAGGTTCGGCTTTGTGCATGAATTTAGGGGATTAAACCTTGAATGATGTTATGTATAGGTTTCGGCTATGAATCTTTGTGTTTAATTTCTTTATGTGTTGATGTTCAAATTGAAAAAGGGATGTTAGTTATGTTATAACATTTGCTTAATAATGAAAGGACATGAGCTTAAAGCTTGAGTAGCATTCGGTATTAGAGTAAGTTAAAATTTAGTTGAGTTGAGAAATGATTTCTCGAATGATCTAAAATAATATTCAGCCTAGGCTTGTAAACATGTCTAGTCGGTGTTAAATGTTTTACTTAGGAAAGATTATAAATTGAGTTTAGTGTTCAAGGAATATTTGGTTGGACACCTAGTGCCAAACGTGTTCAAACCCAACTTACCAAGTACATAAATACGATAATGCTATAATGGTAGACTTAATCGGAGTTCGGCATTTTGAGTGATGCGTTTGACTCTTGTGTCGATTTGGGACAATATGTGTATTATGTGAAACCAAATGATGTCTATGAAACCCTAATATGCAAGGTATTAAGCTAGTATTATGTTCGATGGGGCATGAGTAGAGCATGTGTATAATGCTTGAATAACTAGTTAATAAAATCATTCGCACTTAATTGTATAATATACATGTATTTAATCGAATAGCTAATTTGATAAGTTATTGAATAATATCTATTTGTTTGAATCAAGCTCAAGGGCTAAGAGGGTCAAAGTCAGATAAAGGAAAAGAAAAAAAAGCAATCGAGTAGTCTATCCGCAACTATTCAAAATATCCGAGGTAAGTTTTAAGTATTAAAGCCTATAATGTGATTGAGTATGATATGTCAAGCACATATTAAAAGAATCATAACTCTATTGTAAATTTTTATGCATATAGCCTAATGGCTATTATGAAGTATGGGTAAGTTATCGATATGATATGTTGCCAAATGGATATGATATTATGAAGCGCTAAAAGGATATGTCAGAAGAGTAAAATTGTGATAAACCTGCTCAGGACAGCAGCAGTAACGTGAATTTAGAAAATCACCATAAATTTATGGATTTGAATTAGAGGCTGAATGAGACATGAAATTAAAGCTTAATGAGTCTAGCTTCTTATAAAAGAAACCGTGTAAGCAAAGGAATTTCCGATAATGAGATACTTAAATTTGTGTGAGACAGCGCAGAATGACACTGTAATCCTCTGTTCTGTTTTTAGAAAATCATTATAAATTGTACAAAAATGGTTATAAGATAAAATTTATATGCTTAGACTCCTTAATGAGTCTAGTTTCAAATGAAATCAAATAAAACACATTTTGGATTCAGTAAAATGAGAAATTTGATTCGTAGCGAAGAGTGGTCAGATTAGTCAAACAGTGAAACAGGGGAAACTTTAAGAAAAATCTGGTATTGATTGGCCAAACATAAAATTCTGGAAATTTTATGGATGGAAGATATACGAGTCTATATTCAGGAAAATTAATGGAAAGTGATTTGGAGTTTTTTAGCTCCAGTTATAAATAATTTAGTGACTATTGCTCAGGAAAAACAGCTTGTGCTGAATTTGAGATTATGTTGTGAACCTTGATAAACTTGTTTTAGTTGCTCATAAGCTATTGATTAAACCCATACTTGAATTCTAAATCGTGATATTGTAAGTTTATGAGTATTCGAATATGAAATGATAGTAAGGCCTAATGGCCGATGTGATGAATGTGAAAGTGTATATATGAGATAGGGCCTAATGGCCGATGTGATGAATGTGGAAGTGTATATATATGTGACAGGGCCGAGTGGCCAACGTGATGGATGTGAAAGTGTATAAATGTGATAAGTCCCGAAGGGCATTTGTGTCAGTACTATATCCGGGTTAAAACCCCGCAGGCTTTATGCGAGAATATCATCACTGATTAATGTCCTTAAGCTTCGTGCTCGTACTATATCCGAGCTCTAAAGACCCGATGACTACGTGTGGGGATTTTGTCCGGGTAAGACCCAATAACTTCGTGTGAAGATTATGTCCGGGTAAGACTTCGTAATAAGAATTGCTTATAAATATATTCAATGCGAAAGGTTAAACAGGTATGTACTCCAAGTTTATATGTGAGCTTGATTTGCACTAAATCATAAGGTAGTTATGTGATGCATACGAGAGCAATCTATGAGACTATTCCTATGATTATGTGACATCGGATCAGTGTGAGAGGTGATGTGAAATCATACGATGTATCTATGTCACATGAGCTCACTTTTATGTGAAAGTTTATCTGCCTATTGTATATGATGAGATGTGCAGATTCGGTAAAGGGATGGTATGCCCGAAGGAAGAGTGAAATAAAATACGAACAACTATGTTATAATTTGATTGTTATCTGTTGACACTGCTTAAAACTTACTAAGCATTGTAATGCTTACTCCGTTTACTCTGTTTCCTCTGTTTTATAGATCTCATTGCGAAGCTACAGGCTCGGGGATCGTCAGCAACTAGTCACACTATCACTATCCACTGTTTGGTACTGCTATGTTTCGGATTGTCTTATGGCATGTATAAAATAGACTAGTGGCGGAAGAATATTTTGGTTAATGTGTATAGCCATGCGAAAATGGCTTATATATGTTTGAGCATAATGTTACAATCATTTGGTATGGAATGGTTAATCTCTATCATAATTTGTGCTATTTATGCTAAAAGG
Organism: Gossypium hirsutum; assembly: GCF_007990345.1. Classification (NCBI taxonomy): domain Eukaryota; kingdom Viridiplantae; phylum Streptophyta; class Magnoliopsida; order Malvales; family Malvaceae; genus Gossypium; species Gossypium hirsutum. The sequence goes on along the minus strand of NC_053424.1, from coordinate 77,638,611 downwards.
GCGAGTTGAATCATGGAAACTATGAAATAGGTAAAGTCTACCTTAAAGGCAGATGCTGGCAGCAGTAGTGATGTAGATTTGGAAAAATCACTAAAAATAGTAGGATTGGAATTAAATAGTGAATAAATTATGTAAACGAACCTTGATGAATCTATTTTCATAGGAAAGTAACGAAACGATCATATGGACAGTATGTTAAGAGATATTCAGGTTCTCGTGAGACAGGGCCAGAACGGTTTCTAGATTCCCTGTTCCGACTTTGGAAATTCATTATAAATTAACCAGAGATAATTAGGAGTCATGCCATATATGTATAGATTCCTCTCTGAGTGTAGTTTCTATAGAAACAAACGGCATCAGTATTGAAGCTCTCTGCAGGGGGATATCCAAGTCGTAATACGCAAAGGTCAGTGTAGTCGATCCCTGTAACATGGGAGACTTTGACTAATAAACTGTACTAATTGGCCTGACCAAAAATTCTAGAAAATATGAGTCTAGTTTTAGGGAAAATTTACGGAACTGGATTTCGAGTTTCAGAACTCAAGATATGATTTTTAAAGCAACTAGTACGCAGATTAGCAGCTTGTCTGGGAAATTTTTTTTAAGTGGTTTGAAGTCTGTTAACACCTCGTGTTCGACTCCGGCGACGGCCTCGGGTTCGGGGTGTCACATGTGATTGGTATCAGAGCTACGGTTTAGTCGATTCTAGGACTAACGTAGCACGCGTGAGTCTATTTATACATGCCATAAAGTGATAAAATGATAGTGTGATGATTTTTGGCTATTAAAATGTGTTTGCTGTATTGTAATGAATCTTGATCCCGATCGAGCTGTAGCAAGCTTCTGACTATGAGAATTTGCGATATAACTTCATTTAGATATGCCTAAATTATTAAGTTGATCAGGTACGTATCATGTACTCGTATTTGAATTTCGATTTGGATTGGATTATAAGGGTATAAGTGATGCAATTTTGAAGGAGTGTTATGACTATAAATGTGATTTTTGTATGTGGCTATGGAACTGGAAGTTAAATGGTCGATAAGCATGTTGTGTTTGTATTCAAGTAATGTAAATGATATACTAATGTGTATTGCTATATGTGTATATGTATGCAGAGACGAAATTGTCGAATGTAAAAAGGCAGTGAAGCGTATAGAGTGGTTGGTTTTCAGCACTAACTGTGCGGGCAATAAGTGTTCACGGTTGTGAGATTGGCACTAAGTGTGCGGGCTTGAAATGCATGGCACTAAGTGTGCGAGTTTAAAGTACATGGCACTAAGTGTGCGTGGTTGATTATTAAGCACTATGTGTGCGAACCCACTATATATATATTTTCTATCAATTATTTATAATAAGGGTGCGACCTTACCAAGTCGATTTCGGACAGCGGAAAGGGGTAAGTTCTTGAGTAATAGAGCTTAAATTATGATTTGATTAGATCATGTTTTAAGCAAATCAAAATCATGCTCTTTGTGTGTGGCTATTGAGCCGAAATTGCAAAAATGATAAGTGTCTTGTGTTTGAGTTTTGCTAATGAAAATGAACTACGAATGTGTCATGATTTATTGTTAAATGTGCATGGTTATTCGAATGATGTCCGGGCTAAGTCCCGAAGGCTTTGTGCTAAGTGACCATATCCGGACTAAGATCCGAAGGCATTGGTGCGAGTTACTAAATCCGGGCTAAGTCCCGAAGAGCATTCATGCTAGTGATGTATCCGGGCTAAGTCCCGAAGAGCATTCATGCTAGTGATGTATCCGGGCTAAGTTCCGAAGAGCATTCGTGCTAGTGATATATCCGGGCTAAGTCCCGAAGAGCGTTCATGCTAGCGATGTATCCGGGCTAAGTTCCGAAGAGCATTCGTGCTAGTGATATATCCGTGCTAAATCCCGAAGAGCAATCATGCTGGTGACATGTATTCGGGCCTTCGTGCCTAGTAGGCTTCGTGCCGGTAATTTGAGCAAAATTTAAGTGCTCACTACTATACAAATTCAAATTTAAACGAGATGATATGTTTAAAAGTGTACATACATGATGTTTATAGACTTGGTTAAGTCATATCAATGTGTATTAACGAATGAATAAGAGCGCTATGTATGTGAATAATTAGAGGCACTGTGTGTGTGCGAATTTCTTTAACCGAGCACTATGAGTGCGAGATCGGTCAGTGGGCACTAAGTGTGTGAAGTGGAATTCATGTAAGACCTCGTTTGGGACGAAGGCATTGATTTGAGATAGTGTGTAAGACCATGTCTGGGACATGGCATCGACTCGATATGTGAGAATATGTAAGACCATATCTAGGATATGGCATTGTAAAAGCTATATGTGCTATTGCTGAATGGACACTATTTTGTTAATCTTGTTCAAGAAATTATTTTGGTTAAGTTTCGACATTCGAAAGTTTGAAAGAATTTTTGATGAATGTTGATAATTTTGGATATACGAGTTATGCGCTAGAATAAATCTCATGCCAGTGTATTATATTAGGCTTTATGCCTATTCGACTGTATACGGGTAACGTTAACTATGATTGAATGTGCTAAATGAACTAAATGTTCAGGTACGTGGAAGTTGACTTTTCTTTTGGAAATGAGTTTAGTTGAATATTGAGACGTGATAAAGTTATAAAGGATATTTATTGGGATGTTTGAGTATATGTGTACTTTCGGCTAGGTTACAGCTTATTCATGAATGAATATGTGGGTTGACGATGTGAATTATACATGTTAATATGTGCCTAATATGTGTTTGAAATGCATTTGTGAATTAAATTAAGTGATTATTGCTTATGAAATCAAGAAAATGAGATATATGTGCATACTTGTAGAAATGTTTATGTATTTGTTTTAAGATAAGAAAATGATTCTATAGATCGATGCGAAATCAGTAATGAATTACAATTGCTATCGATGAGCTAATGTGTTATGGATATAATTCAATAAGAGGACGTTATCCTAAACTATGCATCGGTAGAAATTTTCGGCGACGAAAATCCCTAAAGGGGGGAGAGTTGTGACATCCCTAAAGTGACCCTAGTCGGAAAGTGGTTTCGGGACCACGAAACCGAGTCTTATAAATAATTAAAGGTTATATTCTGTGTTTATGAAGTGAGTAAATGCTTGTGTGATAGTTTCATACTTCAATTTGGTCAGTGTATGTGAAAATTATTAGTAGGGACTTATGTGAGACAATTTAGAAATATGCTAGGCAAGTGCTAAAGTGGCCTATTAGTATATGTGGGAAAGTTCTTGTCCTTGCATGTCAAATTAGCCAAACTATAGGTAGTGGCCGGCCATGCTACAAATTGTATAATCAAGTGTGAATTTTATATTAACTTTAATTAACTAGGTGCCATATTAGTATGGAGGATGGAATAAAATAAAAGGTTAGAAATAAAGTAAAGAAAAGAAGGAAAGGGGTGAAAGAAACAAGTCTTTATTCTTGTTTCTTCTTGGCCAATTCTAAGAGGGAGAGAGGGAGCAACCATTCGGCAATTCTAAGTCATGAATAAGGTGAGAAATTCATGTTAGCTTATGGATTTTTTCTTTAGCATATTTTGAGTTAGGTATTAAGTTCATTATATAGCCCATGACAAAATTTTTAGTTTCATGGTGTCTTGAGCATTTGGCCATGGGGGAAATTGGTAGGGGATAGATTGATGTTTTAAGGTTTAATAGAGTTTAAGCTAGTAAATACTTAATTTTTGGTATTTATATGTGAAAGAGATGAACTTGAAATTTTTGAATTTACATGAATAAATCTTTTGGTTTGTCTTAGTATTAAATTGAAGGGAATGTCGTAGGTGCTTGAATGTACTAACTAGATATTGTTTTATATACATCTCTCAATAGGTTCGGCTTTGTGCATGAATTTAGGGGATTAAACCTTGAATGATGTTATGTATAGGTTTCTGCTATGAATCTTTGTGTTTAATTTCTTTATGTGTTGATGTTCAAATTGAAAAAGGGATGTTAGTTATGTTATAACATTTGCTTAATAATGAAAGGACATGAGCTTAAAGCTTGAGTAGCATTCGGTATTAGAGTAAGTTAAAATTTAGTTGAGTTGAGAAATGATTTCTCGAATGATCTAAAATAATATTCAGCCTAGGCTTGTAAACATGTCTAGTCGGTGTTACCTGTTATACTTAGGAAAGATTATAAATTGAGTTTAGTGTTCAAGGAATGTTTGGTTGGACACCTAGTGCCAAACGTGTTCAAACCCAACTTACCAAGTACATAAATACGATAATGCTATAATGGTAGACTTAATTGGAGTTCGGCATTTTGAGTGATGCGTTTGACTCTTGTGTCGATTTGGGACAATATGTGTATTATGTGAAACCAAATGATGTCTATGAAACCCTAATATGCAAGGTATTAAGCTAGTATTATATTCGATGGGGCATGAGTAGAGCATGTGTATAATGCTTGAATAACTAGTTAATAAAATCATTCGCACTTAATTGTATAATATACATGTATTTAATCGAATAGCTAATTTGATAAGTTATTGAATAATATCTATTTGTTTGAATCAAGCTCAAGGGCTAAGAGGGTCAAAGTCAGATAAAGGAAAAGAAAAAAAAGCAATCGAGTAGTCTATCCGCAACTATTCAAAATATCCGAGGTAAGTTTTAAGTATTAAAGCCTATAATGTGATTGAGTATGATATGTCAAGCACATATTAAAAGAATCATAACTCTATTGTAAATTTTTATGCATATAGCCTAATGGCTATTATGAAGTATGGGTAAGTTATCGATATGATATGTTGCCAAATGGATATGATATTATGAAGCGCTAAAAGGATATGTCAGAAGAGTAAAATTGTGATAAACCTGCTCAGAACAGCAGCAGTAACGTGAATTTAGAAAATCACCATAAATTTATGGATTTGAATTAGAGGCTGAATGAGACATGAAATTAAAGCTTAATGAGTCTAGTTTCTTATAAAAGAAACCGTGTAAGCAAAGGAATTTCCGATAATGAGATACTTAAAGTTGTGTGAGACAGCGCAGAATGACACTGTAATCCTCTGTTCTGTTTTTAGAAAATCATTATAAATTGTACAAAAATGGTTATAAGATAAATATTATATGCTTAGACTCCTTAATGAGTCTAGTTTCAAATGCAATCAAATAAAACACATTTTCAATTCAGTAAAATGAGAAATTTGATTCGTAGCGAAGAGTGGTCAGATTAGTCAAACAGTGAAACAGGGGAAACTTTAAGAAAAATCTGGTATTGATTGGCCAAACATAAAATTCTGGAAATTTTATAGATGGAAGATATACGAGTCTATATTCAGGAAAAATTAACGGAAAGTGATTTGGAGTTTTTTAGCTCCAGTTATAAATAATTTAGTGACTATTGCTCAGGAAAAACAGCTTGTGCTGAATTTGAGATTATGTTGTGAACCTTGATAAACTTGTTTTAGTTGCTCATAAGCTATTGATTAAACCCATACTTGAATTCTAAATCGTGATATTGTAAGTTTATGAGTATTCGAATATGAAATGATAGTAAGGCCTAATGGCCGATGTGATGAATGTGAAAGTGTATATATGAGATAGGGCCTAATGGCCGATGTGATGAATGTGAAAGTGTATATATATGTGATAAGGCCTAATGGCCGATGTGATGAATGTGAAAGTGTATATATGTGATAAGGCCTAATGGCCGATGTGATGAATGTGAAAGTGTATATATGTGATAAGGCCTAATGGCCGATGTGATGAATGTGGAAGTGTATATATATGTGACAGGGCCGAGTGGCCAACGTGATGGATGTGAAAGTGTATAAATGTGATAAGTCCCGAAGGGCATTTGTGTCAGTACTATATCCGGGTTAAAACCCCGCAGGCTTTATGCGAGAATATCATCACTGATTAATGTCCTTAAGCTTCGTGCTCGTACTATATCCGAGCTCTAAAGACCCGATGACTACGTGTGGGGATTTTGTCCGGGTAAGACCCGATAACTTCGTGTGAAGATTATGTCCGGGTAAGACTTCGTAATAAGAATTGCTTATAAATATATTCAATGCGAAAGGTTAAACAGGTATGTACTCCAAGTTTATATGCGAGCTTGATTTGCACTAAATCATAAGGTAGTTATGTGATGCATACGAGAGCAATCTATGAGACTATTCCTATGATTATGTGACATCGGATCAGTGTGAGAGGTGATGTGAAATCATACGATGTATCTATGTCACATGAGCTCACTTTTATGTGAAAGTTTATCTGCCTATTGTATATGATGAGATGTGCAGATTCGGTAAAGGGATGGTATGCCCGAAGGAAGAGTGAAATAAAAATACGAACAACTATGTTATAATTTGATTGTTATCTGTTGACACTGCTTAAAACTTACTAAGCATTGTAATGCTTACTCCGTTTACTCTGTTTCCTCTGTTTTATAGATCTCATTGCGAAGCTACAGGCTCGGGGATCGTCAGCAACTAGTCACACTATCACTATCCACTGTTTGGTACTGCTATGTTTCGGATTGTCTTATGGCATGTATAAAATAGACTAGTGGCGGAAGAATATTTTGGTTAATGTGTATAGCCATGCGAAAATGGCTTATATATGTTTGAGCATAATGTTACAATCATTTGGTATGGAATGGTTAATCGCTATCATAATTTGTGCTATTTATGCTAAAAGGGCTGGTTGAATCATGGAAACTATGAAATAGGTAAAGTCTACCTTAAAGGCAGATGCTGACAGCAGCAGTGATGTAGATTTGGAAAAATCACTAAAAATAGTAGGACTGGAATTAAATAGTGAATAAATTATGTAAACGAACCTTGATGAATCTATTTTCATAGGAAAGTAACGAAACGATCATATGGACAGTATGTTAAGAGATATTCAGGTTCTCGTGAGACAGGGCTAGAAGGGTTTCTGGATTCCCTGTTCCGACTTTGGAAATTCATTATAAATTAACCAGAGATAATTAGGAGTCATACCATATATGTATTGATTCCTCTCTAAGTCTAGTTTCTATAGAAACAAACGGCATCAGTATTGAAGCTCTGTGCAGGGAGATATCCAAGTCGTAATGCGCAAAGGTCAGTGTAGTCGATCCCTGTAACATGGGAGAATTTGCCTAATAAACTGTACTAATTGGCCCAACCAAAAATTCTAGAAAAAAATATGAAGATGGGCATATGAGTCTAGTTTCAGGGAAAATTTATGGAACTGGATTTTGAGTTTCAGAACTCAAGATATGATTTTTAAAGCGACTAGTACGCAGATTGGCAGCTTGTCTGGGAAATTTTTTTAAGTGGTTTGAAGTCTGTTAACACCTCGTGTTCGACTCCGGCGACGGCCTCGGGTTCGGGGTGTCACACCGGGAGATATCACACTATCACGAGTAATACTATAGCATGTATAGCTAGACTCTCTTAAGCTAGGTTAGTCCGAGAATTTACTAAACCATGCTCTGATACCACTAAATGTAACACCCTTCGCCCGTATCCCTCGCCAGAACAGGGTTCGAGGTGCTGCCAGATTTAAACTCATCCATTTATATAAAACCAGGCCGTAAAATTTTTTTTGATCAATTTTAAACTTTTCATACACGCGTATATTATCCTTTAATCGGGCTTACAAGGCCCAAAACATTCATGAGGCATTATTAAATATTTACCAATATCTTAGTCTTGTATCATTTACTTACTCAACAATGAATCACAATTCAAATTCTAAATATACATGCTATAAAGCACATCACAGGAGATAATAACATACAAGCGTATGAATAATCAAACTACCTTAATAACATGCCAAAGTATTTGGCTTAATTATAATATTACATACTCAACTTTACAATCCTATACATGCCCTAGACTCGAAACACTAAGATTTACTTACGCCGATAGCGTAGACTCGACAATGGAATAATATCTCTGACGGCCTTCAACCCGAGCTAACAACCCTAGGGAATATGGGAAAGAATAGGGGAGTAAGCTTTACGCTTAGTAAGTTCATAAGAAAACAATAACCAACTCATTAACAAGTTTTATCAATTTTTTAAACATAATCACAAATTTACTACAAGTTGTCTTCCTGAGCAATAGTCACTAATTTATTTATAACTGGAGCTACGAAACTCCAAACCTATTTCCGTTAATTTTCCCTGAAAATAGACTCATATACCTTCTATCTATAAAATTTTCAGAATTTTTGATTTGGCCAATCAATACCAGATTTTTCTTAAATTTTCCCATGTTTCACTGTTTGACTAATCTGACCACTCTACACTATAAATCAAATTTCTCATTGTACAGAATTCAAAATATGTTCTCGTTGATGTCATTTCAAACTGGACTCATTAATAAGTCTAAGAATATAAATTTTATCTTATAACCATTTTCGTACAAATTATAATGATTTTCTAAAAACAGAATAAGGGACCTCGAAGTCATTTGACTCTGTCCCACACCACTTCAAATATCTCATTATCAGTAATTCTTTTGCTTACAAGGTTCTTTTATAAGAAACTAAACTCATTAAGCTTTAATTACATAATTTATTCAGCTTCTAACTCAACTCCCATAATTTATGGTGATTTTCCAAAATCATGTTACTGCTGCTGTCCCAAGCAGATTTATTACAAATTGACTTTTTCACACATTCTTTGCATTCATATTATTTAAACATGTATATCACCAATCAATTTCATCACATATCTATAATTTCACTTAAGCATAATCTCAACACAATACATCATGCTCAATGATTCACACAGAATTGTTCAACTTAGCAATTATAAGATGGTTCCGCACATAGCCCACCCTTATCGATAATTTACGATGGTTTTTCACTTTCTCACATATATGACATAGGCATTTAAATACTTCAGTGTCAACTTTAATTCAATCGAATTCAATCATTGTACCATTTCATAACTACAGTTACTTTCGTCATTCATATCTAAATGGCATTTCACATAATCATATAACCTTTCACCATAACCGAATACACACATACACATATGACATCTTCACCTATGCTTCTCATTTCACATTCATGATTCAATTCCAATAGATCTAACATGTATAAGTATATATCACATACCTGGCCAACTTAATGTATTGAATGAATTCAATTGCTGATTTAACACAAGGTCTCATAGTCTTAGACTTTTATCAAATCATCGGCATTTAGCCTGCTAGATTTTAAACCCAAATTCATCACCGGCACGAAGCCTGCTAGACTTTAAGTTTGAACTCATTCACCGGCATTATGCCTGCTAGGCTCGAAGCCTGATATTAACTCACCGGCATTATAGCCTGCTAGGCTTGAAGCCCGATATTATTATTCACCAGCTTAAAGCTTGCTTGGCCGAGGCACGAATATCACATTTCGATAAACAATTCACCTGTTCTTTCATACATTCATAACTTATAATTCAATTACGTATAACTGAAACACATATCTATGACCAAAGATTTTCATCCTTTCAACCACATAGGGTTTAATTTTCACAATGGAACACATATCTTAGTACATCATTTAATAGTATCAAAGTCAATTAGATATGCTAGTCACATACGGCTCATAACTTTAATTTAATATTCATTCAACACAAAGAACATATGTATATATATATACAATCAAACATCTTCTTAATTATGATTATTCAACTTTTAAGCATATAACATGTGACAGCCCAAAGTTGACCCTAGTCGGGAAGTGGTTTCGGGACCGCTAAACCGAGTCACTAAAATGTTTGAATGTGATACTTATTGTCTAGAATATGTAATAATGAATGTGTGAAAATTTCAAGCTTCAATTTGGTTGATTTCATGTGAATTTAGTTAATAGGACTTATGTGAGAAAATTCTAAAATGTGATAGGTCAATGTGTGAGGACCTATTAGTGCATGTGGACAAAGGGGGGGACTTGCATGTCAAATTTCCCCCTAATGAGTAGTGGCCGGCCATGACAAGGAATGATGGGCAAAACATGTCATGAAACATGTTTTGTTAGTGGAAGAATAAAATAAGGAGTATGGGTAATAAAGAAATGGAAAACAAAAGAAAAAAAAATGTGTGTGTAGTGTTTGTCCCCCCATTGCCGTGAGCTAAAGAAGAGAAAGGGGGAATTTTGTTCATCCTTTTCTCATCTTCATGCTTGCCAAAAACTAGAAAGAAAAACAAAGAAAAATTTTCTCATCCTTTGGTTCATCCTTGGCCAAAAATTTTAAGGAGGAAAGAAGAAGAAAGGTGAAGAGATTCGGCCATGCATGTAGCTAGGCTAAGGTATGTTTGATGATGTTCCATGAGAGGCATGCATGTTTTAGTTGTTAGCTTGAGTTCTACCTAACCCATGGTCTAAATCTTGCTATGTGATGGAAATGGCACTTGACCATGGATGAATCATTCTTGGTTGATGTTTAATGTTGTGGTGATGAGGCATGAGGATGAGTTAAGATTCGGCCTAGGTGGAGGTTGTGTTAATGCCATTGCATGCAAAATATGAAGCTTGTTAATGATGCATGTGATGATGGCTTGATGATTCTTGAACCTCCTTTTTAGCATTTTTGTGTGAGCACATATGTGCATTGGTTGCTAAATGGAGAAGAATCGGCTAGCAAGATGTGTGCTAAGGCCGAATGTAACTTTGCATGTTAATGAGCAATGCATGTGTTAAATTGATGAAAAGGGGGAGGATGCTTTACTAGTGTGTATATGTGTGTATTAAGTGTTGAAATCGACCCCAAAAATGGACATGCATATTCGGCCAAGAGGAAAGAAATTAGCTAATATGTTGTGTTGATGCATGATTTTTGCATGTATGAGACTTTAATGTCTAATGTATAAATATGGGCTAAGTGCCTTGTGTTCATCTTTTGATGCCTAAATGATGAAATCAATTTATTTGTTTGATTAAGCTCAAGAGCAAAGGGGAAATAAAACCGATAAAGGGAAGGAAAAAGTGGTTGAATAGCTAGCGGAATCGTTCGACAACACCCGAGGTAAGTTCTTGAGTAAGAGAGCTTAAATTACAATGTGATTAAATCATGCTCTATGTGTGGCTATTGAGCCGAATGTGCAAGGACGATATGTGCCTTGTGTTTGAGTTTCGCAAATGAAAATGAAATGTGAATGTGCATGATTAATTGAATGCTGTCCGGGCTAAGTCCCGAAGGCTTTGTGCTAAGTGAATATATCCGGACTAAGATCCGAAGGCCTTTGTGCGAGATACTAAATCCGGGTTAAGTCCCGAAGGCATTCGTGCGAGTTATTAAATCCGGGTTAAGTCCCGAAGGCATTCGTGCGAGTTGTTGAATCCGGGTTATGTCCCGAAGGCATTGTGTGAGTTACTAAAACCGGGCTATGTCCCGAAGGCATTTGAACGAGGAGCTATATCCGGTTAAATCCCGAAGGTACGCGAATTGGTAACGAATGAGCTTGCTGTAAAATTCCAGCGAATATTCGAAAAACATCCCAATATGGGGATATGTTACGTATGTGTTGAATTAAATCGAGCCCTTACAAATAAATGTTCGCTCAGTTGATAAACGAGCTATCGGCCTTCGGCTAAGTTAGTCTATTGTGTATGGGTATAAGGGTTGTTAATGTTGTGAAGCAAGTTTAAAATCGATAAATTGCGTATTATGAAATATTCCGTTTAGCTAAATGTGTGATATTCTTTGTGCATGCTGGAATTCCTTGCTCAAACTTACTAAGCATAAATTGCTTACTCGTTACATTGCTCCTCTGATTTATAGATTTTTGGTTCTCCAGCTATCGGACTCGGGATCTTGAAGTCGAAGTCGCCCAGACTATCAAAGGCTCTTTTGGGTACTATTTTGGTTGAATTTTGTTATGGCATGTATAGGACTACCCGTTGTTGTCTTTCGAGTACTTTATGAAATGTATAAGTGTACAGCCATGCGAAAATGGCTTGTAGAAGTGGAGTATGGCATTAGACCATTCGTATTTATGAATGTATAGATGGTTTCATGATGTAACTATGTGGGAATGGAAGTGTTGAGCAAATGATCAGCCACTAGAATGGCTAAGTATGATCATATGTGGGCTTATGTATGACAAGGCCCTAGTTGGTCCATGAAACCCCAAATTAGGTAAGGTTCACTTTGAAAACAGAAGCTGATAGCAGCAGTGGTGTGGATTGGAAAAATCACAAGAATTCGTAGGAGTGGAATTAAATAGTGAATAAATTATGTAATCGAACCTTGATGAATCTACTTTCATATGGAAGTAACGAAACAATTATAGGAACAGTACAGAAAGAGATATTCGGGTTCTTGTGGAACAGGGCCAGAACAGTTTCTGGATTCACTGTTCCGCCTTTGGAAATTCACTATAAATTGACCAGAGATAATTAGGGGTCATACCATATATGTATGGATTCCTCTCTGAGTCTAGTTTCCAAAGAAACAAACGGCATCAGTATTGAAGCTCTGTGCAGAGAGATATCCCAGTCGTAATGGGAAAAGGTCAGTGCAGTCGACCCCTGTAACATGGGAGACTTTGACTAATAAACTGTACTAATTGGCCCGACCAAAAATTCTAGAAAAAAATCCATAGGTGGGGACATGAGTCTAGTTTCAGGGAAAAATCACAAAACTGATTTTTGAGTTGTGAAACTCAAGATATGATTTTTGAAACGACTAGTACTCAGACTGGGCAGTGTCTGGAAAAATTTTTCAAAGTTTGTTAACATCTCGTGTCCGACTCCGGTGTCGGTCTCGGGTTCGGGGTGTTACATTTTATTGGTATCAGAGCTACGGTTTAGTCGATTCTAGGACTACCGTAATGTTTTGGGTCTAGCTATACATGCCATTTTATGTGATTACTTGATAGTGTGGTGATTTCTGACAATCGTAAATGTGTTTATTTATAGTAATGGATCCCGATCGTGACCGAGAAGTAGCTGATGATCTTGAGAGTGTAGCGCCTGCTCCCGCACAAGGGACAGTGCCGGCGGACTCTCAACCTAATGCTAGTAATCAGAATGATGAAGCTAGACAAGCATTCTATAGTGTGATGAATGATTGGTTTAACCAATACATTCGAACTAATATGGCTGTTCCACAGCCTCCATTCCCGACAAATACTACCCCCGCACCTACAATACCACCGGTAACGGACCAAATAAGGTCAAATAAGCCCCCAGTTGACAGAATCCGAAAACATGGGGCTACTGAATTTAAGGCTATGGATAGCGATGATGCCGAGCAAGCTGAATTTTAGCTGGACAACACTATCCGGGTACTCGATGAGCTATCTTGTACACCCGATGAATGCCTAAAGTGTGCTATCTCCTTGCTACGTGATTCTGCCTACTATTGGTGGAGTACTCTGACTTCTATTGTGCCCCGAGAGCAAGTAACTTGGGAGTTTTTCCAAACTGAGTTTCGGAAAAAGTATATCAGTTAGAGATTTGTTGATCAAAAACGGAAGGAATTTCTTGAGCTTAAGCAAGGCTCCATGTCGGTTACTGATTACGAGCGAAAATTTGTTAGACTTAGCAAATACGCTCGGGAATGTGTTTCGTCCGAAGCTATTATGTGTAAACGCTTCGAGGATGGGCTGAATGAAGATATAAAGATGTTCGTTGGCGTTCTTGAAATACGAGAGTTCGTGGTACTTGTTGAACGAGCTTGTAAAGCCGAAGAGCTTAGAAAAGAAAAGCAAAGAGTTGATGAGGGAACTGGAGAGTTTCGTAAAAGATCCTCGGGAAGGTCTCTTCAACAGACATCGAAGAGATTTCGAGATGATGCGGGCCAGTTTAGAGGCACTTCGGGCCTTTTTGGACGAGATCGTGATCGACCCCCTGTGGGTACACGAGGCACTTCGGTCGCCAGTGTTGGGAATGAACGTCGAGACAGGACGAAATGCTGATATTGCGGTAAATGGCATTCGGGGAGTTGTAGATTTCCTGACCGCTCCTGTTACAAATGCGGATCAGTGGACCACTTCATTAAAGATTGCCCGAGGTTGTCGGGGCAGAATGCAAATCAGAGTGGGAGACCGGGTGCTACCACTGCTCGAGGTAGACCATCTGGAAATATGGGCAATGCTGGTGGTGGTCAGAGAGGATCTAGAGATGATATAACCAGATCCGAAGCCCGTGCGCCTGCTAGAGCTTATGCTATACGTGCCCGCGAGGATGCTTCTTCGCCTGATGTTATTACCGGTACATTCACCCTCTTTGATACTAATGTAATTGCTTTGATTGACCCCGGTTCTACTCATTCTTACATATGTGAAACCTTAGCATCCAGTAAGACTTTACCTATTGAGTCTACTGAGTTCATAATTCGGGTGTCAAATCCCTTGGGTCGTTACGTGCTTGTCGACAAAGTGTGTAAGAAATGTCCCCTGGAAATTCGAGGTTCCTGTTTCCCGGCGAACTTGATGCTCTTGCCGTTTGATGAATTTGATGTTATCCTTGGTTTGGATTGGTTGACCGCGCATGATGCGATTGTGAATTGCAAGAGCAAGACTATTGATTTGAGATGCGCAAATAACGAAGTAGTCCGAATTGAGTCTGCGGACTTAGAGGGGATGCCAGCTGTAATATCAGCAATGTTGGCACAGAAATATGTAAGAAAAGGGTACGAAGCATACCTTGCGTATGTACTTGGTGACAAAGAATTAGAAAAGAAACCCGAATCTGTGCCGGTGGTTTGTGAATACCCGGATGTTTTTCCGGAAGAATTACCGGGTTTACCACCTGTTCGGGAGGTAGAGTTTGGTATTGAGCTTGTACCTGGGACTACGCCGATTTCGATAGCTCCGTATCGTATGGCACCAACCGAGTTAAAGGAGTTGAAAGCTCAGTTGCAAGAACTGACGGATAGAGGTTTCGCTCGACCAAGTTTCTCACCTTGGGGTGCACCAGTATTGTTCGTGAAAAAGAAGGACGGAACCATGAGGTTGTGCATTGACTATCGTCAGCTGAATAAAGTGACGATAAAGAACAAATATCCGTTGCCGCGCATCGATGATTTGTTCGACCAACTGAAGGGAGCCTCAGTGTTCTCAAAAATAGATTTGAGATCGGGCTATTATCAGTTGCGAATCCGAGATTCAGATATTCCCAAAACTGCCTTCAGAACGAGATATGGTCACTACGAATTCTTAGTGATGCCGTTTGGGCTCACTAATGCCCCTGCAGTATTTATGGATTTGATGAATCGGATCTTCAGACCGTATTTGGATCGGTTCGTAGTGGTGTTCATTGATGACATTTTGGTCTATTCAAGAGACGAGACCGAACATGCTGAGCATCTGAGGCTAGTGCTGCAAATTTTGCGGGATAAGCAGTTATATGCTAAGTTCAGTAAGTGTGAGTTCTGGTTAAGAGAGGTTAGCTTCTTGGGTCATGTGGTATCCGCGTCGGGTATTCGAGTTGACTCGAATAAAATTTCAGCCATACTTGACTGGAAACCTCCGAGAAATGTTACTGAAGTTCAGAGCTTTTTGGGGCTCGCCGGTTATTACCGACGATTTGTGAAAGGTTTCTCGATGATAGCCACACCAATGACGAAGCTACTTCAAAAGGATGTTAAGTTCGAGTGGACGGAGAAATGTCAGAAAAGTTTCGACCAACTGAAAACTCATTTGACTGAAGCTCCAATTTTGGTGCAACCCGAATCAGGTAAAGAGTTTGTCATTTATAGTGACGCATCCCTACTTGGGTTGGGTTGCGTATTGATGCAAGAAGGTCGAGTCGTGGCCTATGCGTCGAGACAATTGAAGCCACACGAGAGGAATTATCCGACCCATGATCTCGAACTAGCTGCCATCGTGTTTGCTTTAAAAATATGGCGACATTATCTGTTTGGTGAGAAGTGCCATGTATTTTCGGATCACAAAAGTCTCAAATATTTGATGACTCAACGAGACTTGAATCTGCGACAAAGACGTTGGCTTGAGTTGTTGAAAGATTACGAGCTTGTCATTGATTACCACCCGGGAAAGGCTAACGTGGTTGCGGACGCCTTAAGCCGGAAGTCATTGTTTGCTTTACGAGCGATGAACGTGCATTTGTCTGTTCTACCAGACAGTGTGTTAGTAGCTGAATTAAAAGCTAAACCATTATTGACTCACCAAATTCGTGAAGCTCAGAAAGTCGATGATGAATTGGTTGCAAAACGGGCTAAGTGTTTTCCGAATGAGGAATCGGAGTTTCAAATTGATGATGATGATTGTTTGAGGTTTAGAAATCGTTTGTGTGTTCCAAGGAATTCGGAACTCATTTCGATGATTCTGAACGAAGCCCATTGTAGCCGAATGTCAATTCACCCGGGGAGTACGAAAATGTACAATGATTTGAAACGTCAATTTTGGTGGCATGGTATGAAACGGGACATCTCTGACTTTGTTTCGAGATGTTTAATATGTCAACAAGTGAAAGCGGAACATCAAGTGCCTTCAGGATTACTCGAGCCGATCATGATACCCGAGTGGAAATGGGATCGAGTCACAATGGACTTTGTGTCCGGACTGCCCTTGTCAGCAAGTAAGAAGGATGCGATATGGGTTATTGTTGATAGACTGACTAAGTCGGCTCATTTCATCCCCGTACGTACGGATTTTTCATTGGAGAAACTAGCTGAATTGTACGTTTATCAAATTGTGAGATTACACGGGGTACCTGTTTCTATCGTGTCGGATAGAGATCCGAGATTCACCTCACGATTTTGGAAGAAATTGCAAGAAGCTCTGGGTACCAAGCTGCATTTTAGCACTGCTTTTCACCCCCAAACCGATGGTCAATCCGAGAGGATAATTCAGATACTTGAGGATATGTTGAGATGTTGCATCCTCGAGTTCAGTAGTTCATGGGAACGGTATTTACCTTTGATTGAATTCGCTTACAACAATAGTTTTCAATCAAGTATTAAGATGGCACCTTACGAGGCTTTGTACGGTCGTAAATGCCGTACACCATTGTTTTGGACCGAGCTCGGTGAAAGTAAAATTTTCGGAGTTGATTTGATTAGAGATGCTGAACAGAAAGTAAAGGTAATCCGTGAAAGTCTGAAGGTAGCCACGGATCGTCAGAAATCGTACGCAGATTTGAAACGAAAAGACATCGAGTATCAGGTGGGAGACAAAGTGTTCCTTAAGGTTTCACCTTGGAAAAAGATACTCAGGTTCGGCCGTAAGGGCAAGTTGAGCCCAAGATTCATTGGGCCGTACAAAATCTCCGAACGAGTTGGTCCGGTTGCGTATAGATTGATTTTGCCCCCGGAGCTTGAAAAGATTCATGACGTCTTTCATGTTTCGATGCTTCGACGCTATCGATCTGATCCATCGCATATAATTAGCCCATCAGAGGTTGAAATTCAAGTCGACATGAGCTATGAAGAAGAACCGATGCGTATCCTAGCTCGTGAAGTGAAGGAGTTGCGAAACAAAAGAGTTCCGCTAGTAAAGGTGTTATGGCTCAAACACGGGATCGAGGAAGCAACTTGGGAGACCGAGAGCTCGATGAAAGAACGATACCCAAACCTATTTACCGGTAAGATTTTCGGGGACGAAAATTTCTTAAGTGGGGGAGAGTTGTGACAGCCCAAAGTTGACCCTAGTCGGGAAGTGGTTTCGGGACCACTAAACCGAGTCACTAAAATGTTTGAATGTGATACTTATTGTCTAGAATATGTAATAATGAATGTGTGAAAATTTCAAGCTTCAATTTGGTTGATTTCATGTGAATTTAGTTAATAGGACTTATGTGAGAAAATTCTAAAATGTGATAGGTCAATGTGTGAGGACCTATTAGTGCATGTGGACAAAGGGGGGACTTGCATGTCAAATTTCCCCCCTAATGAGTAGTGGCCGGCCATGACAAGGAATGATGGGCAAAACATGTCATGAAACATGTTTTGTTAGTGGAAGAATAAAATAAGGAGTATGGGTAATAAAGAAATGGAAAACAAAAGAAAAAAAAATGTGTGTGTAGTGTTTGTCCCCCCATTGCCGTGAGCTAAAGAAGAGAAAGGGGGAATTTTGTTCATCCTTTTCTCATCTTCATGCTTGCCAAAAACTAGAAAGAAAAACAAAGAAAAATTTTCTCATCCTTTGGTTCATCCTTGGCCAAAAATTTTAAGGAGGAAAGAAGAAGAAAGGTGAAGAGATTCGGCCATGCATGTAGCTAGGCTAAGGTATGTTTGATGATGTTCCATGAGAGGCATGCATGTTTTAGTTGTTAGCTTGAGTTCTACCTAACCCATGGTCTAAATCTTGCTATGTGATGGAAATGGCACTTGACCATGGATGAATCATTCTTGGTTGATGTTTAATGTTGTGGTGATGAGGCATGAGGATGAGTTAAGATTCGGCCTAGGTGGAGGTTGTGTTAATGCCATTGCATGCAAAATATGAAGCTTGTTAATGATGCATGTGATGATGGCTTGATGATTCTTGAACCTCCTTTTTAGCATTTTTGTGTGAGCACATATGTGCATTGGTTGCTAAATGGAGAAGAATCGGCTAGCAAGATGTGTGCTAAGGCCGAATGTAACTTTGCATGTTAATGAGCAATGCATGTGTTAAATTGATGAAAAGGGGGAGGATGCTTTACTAGTGTGTATATGTGTGTATTAAGTGTTGAAATCGACCCCAAAAATGGACATGCATATTCGGCCAAGAGGAAAGAAATTAGCTAATATGTTGTGTTGATGCATGATTTTTGCATGTATGAGACTTTAATGTCTAATGTATAAATATGGGCTAAGTGCCTTGTGTTCATCTTTTGATGCCTAAATGATGAAATCAATTTATTTGTTTGATTAAGCTCAAGAGCAAAGGGGAAATAAAACCGATAAAGGGAAGGAAAAAGTGGTTGAATAGCTAGCGGAATCGTTCGACAACACCCGAGGTAAGTTCTTGAGTAAGAGAGCTTAAATTACAATGTGATTAAATCATGCTCTATGTGTGGCTATTGAGCCGAATGTGCAAGGACGATATGTGCCTTGTGTTTGAGTTTCGCAAATGAAAATGAAATGTGAATGTGCATGATTAATTGAATGCTGTCCGGGCTAAGTCCCGAAGGCTTTGTGCTAAGTGAATATATCCGGACTAAGATCCGAAGGCCTTTGTGCGAGATACTAAATCCGGGTTAAGTCCCGAAGGCATTCGTGCGAGTTATTAAATCCGGGTTAAGTCCCGAAGGCATTCGTGCGAGTTGTTGAATCCGGGTTATGTCCCGAAGGCATTGTGTGAGTTACTAAAACCGGGCTATGTCCCGAAGGCATTTGAACGAGGAGCTATATCCGGTTAAATCCCGAAGGTACGCGAATTGGTAACGAATGAGCTTGCTGTAAAATTCCAGCGAATATTCGAAAAACATCCCAATATGGGGATATGTTACGTATGTGTTGAATTAAATCGAGCCCTTACAAATAAATGTTCGCTCAGTTGATAAACGAGCTATCGGCCTTCGGCTAAGTTAGTCTATTGTGTATGGGTATAAGGGTTGTTAATGTTGTGAAGCAAGTTTAAAATCGATAAATTGCGTATTATGAAATATTCCGTTTAGCTAAATGTGTGATATTCTTTGTGCATGCTGGAATTCCTTGCTCAAACTTACTAAGCATAAATTGCTTACTCGTTACATTGCTCCTCTGTTTTATAGATTTTTGGTTCTCCAGCTATCGGACTCGGGATCTTGAAGTCGAAGTCGCCCACACTATCAAAGGCTCTTTTGGGTACTATTTTGGTTGAATTTTGTTATGGCATGTATAGGACTACCCGTTGTTGTCTTTCGAGTACTTTATGAAATGTATAAGTGTACAGCCATGCGAAAATGGCTTGTAGAAGTGGAGTATGGCATTAGACCATTCGTATTTATGAATGTATAGATGGTTTCATGATGTAACTATGTGGGAATGGAAGTGTTGAGCAAATGATCAGCCACTAGAATGGCTAAGTATGATCATATGTGGGCTTATGTATGACAAGGCCCTAGTTGGTCCATGAAACCCCAAATTAGGTAAGGTTCACTTTGAAAACAGAAGCTGATAGCAGCAGTGGTGTGGATTGGAAAAATCACAAGAATTCGTAGGAGTGGAATTAAATAGTGAATAAATTATGTAATCGAACCTTGATGAATCTACTTTCATATGGAAGTAACGAAACAATTATAGGAACAGTACAGAAAGAGATATTCGGGTTCTTGTGGAACAGGGCCAGAACAGTTTCTGGATTCACTGTTCCGCCTTTGGAAATTCACTATAAATTGACCAGAGATAATTAGGGGTCATACCATATATGTATGGATTCCTCTCTGAGTCTAGTTTCCATAGAAACAAACGGCATCAGTATTGAGCTCTGTGCAGAGAGATATCCCAGTCGTAATGGGAAAAGGTCAGTGCAGTCGACCCCTGTAACATGGGAGACTTTGACTAATAAACTGTACTAATTGGCCCGACCAAAAATTCTAGAAAAAAATCCATAGGTGGGGACATGAGTCTAGTTTCAGGGAAAAATCACAAAACTGATTTTTGAGTTGTGAAACTCAAGATATGATTTTTGAAGCGACTAGTACTCAGACTGGGCAGTGTCTGGAAAAATTTTTCAAAGTTTGTTAACATCTCGTGTCCGACTCCGGTGTCGGTCTCGGGTTCGGGGTGTTACATAACATGATCAAACACAAACACTTAAGAACTTACCTTAAATGTCGTCGGACAACTACGAATCGACTATTCCATTTGTTTCGCTTTTCCCTTTTCTGAGTTAAGTTCCTTTTGCTCTTGAGCTAGGTAAAACAAATCGGTTTGTTTAATTACTTAACTAATTTATTTAGATTCAAATATTAACAATTTTTCTTAATAAGAAACATACGACAACTCTTTAACAACCATTCATTCACATCTTTATTCTTCATTATAATCAACCATTATAACATATACAAATGCATATTAACCACTTTGACCGATTGTCCATTAACCACTAATTCATAAACATAAATTTTGCAACTCAACTCATCCTTCTCCACATTATTTACCTTAATTCAGATTCGGAAATCATAGAACACATACTAACAATTTAACATTACAATTCAAATTTTCACATACCAATAACTAAATTATTTCTTGGCACCTTTATCACATTTTCATAATCGGCTTAACCATGTTACCAATCTAATACATCAAAATTTACTTATCCAAGACTACATTCAGCAT